>NW_015165345.1:76424-83950 GCF_001447785.1 Gekko japonicus
CGGGGCAAACTAACCCGCGGTTAAGCGATCAGACCTCCCGTGGAGGTCCCGTGGAGGTCCCGTGGGTAGGGAGAGGTGCTGATCACAGGACAATCCTGCCCGCAACAAAGAAGTGGCCCGATGCGGCAAACTGGTTTTTTTTTTCTTCGTGTACACCAAAAATGTGCATGCTCCGTTGGGTGCTTCTGTGCATTCACGGAGACTTGGACAAAAAAAACCCCTTTTTTGCAAGGGGACATGGGCGGACGCCGGATGCCACCGGAAACGCGATCAGACGCCCGCCCTTGCCCCGCGGTTTCCGGAAACTAGTACCTCCGAGGTACTAGTTTTTTGCCGCGCGTCTTTGGCGGGAAGCCTCAGTTGAGCCACAGGAGCGCTACGCTTCCCAGATGTGCCGGTGAGATCGCGCCCAGAAAATCCGCCTGTCTTCTGTCTCTCTAGCGTGGCTAATGTTCCGTGTGACCGCAGCCTAACTTTCATAACTGACTTTTTCTGACTAACTGACACTCACACAGATCCCCTTCAAAAAACCCTCCCACACTCTGTCATCCACCAATCACAGCACATTTATCTCTCTCAGTCACTCTGCTCTGCTATCACTGTACCTCTACCAAACACTTAAAGAGACACACACACACCTCAACCAAACACTTAAACACACACTCTTAAAACAAGGAATCGTTACAGACCCACTTACACGCCTGCTCTTTCTCGCTGATTTTTGGCAGATCGCTCAAGCCAGGGACCTGGAGAAGAAGCCGAGCATGGTGGAGCTGACTTCTCATGTCCGGAGGGATTGCCACTGGAGGCGCTCGAGTTATGCCTTCTCGCACAAGGAAGGTTACGCCGACCTCATCTCCAGGGGTGCCAGCTTGCGCAGCAAGGGCCCCCAGGTCCGCGGCCAAATCAATGGCTTCCACCACACGCTGCTGCCCGGCAAAGAAAGCACTGAGGACATTGCCTCCAGTCATGATGTTCTCGCACAACACTTGACCTGTTGACCTGGCGAGGGGCAGAGGCCACAGTTGTACAGTTATGTCAATTCCAAGAAAACAGTCCCGGATCTTCAGACCGCCAGTCACAGGGCTTGACATTGCACATCTCTTTTGCTCTTGGGGAGGTCTCCGAGCGCGCACAGTCGGCCCATGAGGTTCTGAGTACAAATCCTGGTAGTCCTGGCTTTACTGAGAAGCTGTCCTTATCTGGCCTTGTCTGGCCTGCAGATTAACTCCTGGTCCTTGCCAGGGATTCAGTGGCTTGATCACAAACGACAATCTCCCCCCTGTAGTCGTAAAGCAGGGGAAAGCGTAAGCACCCAGGCACACGAACAAGCGTGAAAATCACCCCTCTAGGGATGAGCGAAGAAGTCCCTCTTTGGGATGCGTTGATCTTTTGGCCGGCAGTTTTGTTTCTCGGCTTTTTGCTGCCGATGTTCTCGACTCATCTGTCTTCTGTGTATCTCATTGTGTTCTGATTGGCAAACTGTACCGTACAGGTTGGTGTAGTGGTTAAGAGCTGTGGACTTTAAACCGGAGAGCCAGGTTTGATTCCCTACTCTCCACGTGCAACCAGCTGGGTGACCTTGGGTCAGTCACAGTTCTCTCAGAGCTCTCTCAGCCCCACCTACGTCACAGGGTGTGGGAGAGGAAGGAAAGGAGATTGTTAGCCGCTCCGAGACTCCTTTGGGTAGGGAAAAGTGAGGTAGAAAAACCAACTCTTCTTCTTCTCCTCCTTCTCCTCCTCCCTTCCTTCTTCTATTTATACAAGCACTGTGCATCATTTTACACGCATAATGCTGTTTAATGAACGTGATGGGTAAAAGTGCATATGCTCGGGGAACAAAACGTTTGTTGAGTAGCAGCAAAGAATCCTGGGTTTGTTTTGCACAAGGTGGGAAGCGGAACAGAAACAGAATGCTCAGGTCGAAGCAGAAGAGAGAAGACGTTCAGAGTCACCCCCAGAATGTGGCTGCCTCTTCTCACGCCTAGCAATGTTTTAAAAGTGCGACTTAATGAGGGGAATGCCTGTGCTGTCTATTGTATGTACACCTGAGTGGTTCATTTGTTAAAAAGAGGCCTGAATCTCCTGTTCCCAAATGCCAGCTGTGGTGGAGGGTATATATGCTCAGAGGCTAGTGACGTGGTCTGTGTCAGCCACGAGTGCTGGCTGAGAAACTAGCCTACAGGCCGAGTCCTGGGGCTGCCGTGCCAAAAGTTCCAAAGTTCGTAAGGAATTGGCCTCCTAGATTAGACAGTGGGTTGGATCCTGTAGATCTGTTCCCCCGAATTTACCAACATACAACAAGTACTGTGCACAGATGATTATATCATACATAATTTTATATTTTTTGAAAAAACATTTTTACAATAATTTCTACATATATAATTAATCATCTTAATCACAATTCACAATATAAGAGAGATCAAAAATATCAACTATCATCTCCAAGAATCTCAAAAGCTATTGTACAACCTTATAAGGAGGAAGACAGAGCACATGTTATAAAGAGACTTTAAGGAGTCCTCCCTTTTGAAACTTTTATTTAACAGAGGAGGACTATTATTAATTATTAGCATTCTGCCTTTGAAGAAAAGATACAACCAGTCTTCAAAGGCAGAACGCTAATAATAGTAAATAATAACTGGACACTCAACCCAGATGCATTACCAAGAGGAGCCTCTAGGAGACGTCAGAACCACATAGTGGTCAAAACGCTTTGCTGCTGTAGCACAAGCACAACTGCCCTCTGCTGGGTAGACGCAGTACTGCTAAAGAGCAATTTGGTTTCCCAGTAGTCATGTATGGCTGCGAGAGTTGGACTATAAGGAAGGCCGAGCGCCGAAGAATGGATTCTTTTGAATTATGGTGCTGGAGAAGACTCTTGAAACTATGGTGCTGGAGAAGACTCTTGAGAGTCCCTTGGACTGCAAGAAGATCAAATCAGTCAATCCTAAAAGAAATCAACCCTGACTGTTCCCTGGAAGGCCAGATAATGAAACTGAAGCTCAGATACTTTGGCCACCCAATGAGAAGGGAGCACTCACTGGAGAAGACCCTGATGCTGGGAAAGATTGAAGGTCAAAGAAGATGGGGACGGCAAAGGATGAGATGGTTAGACAGTGTCATCGATGCAACGAACATGAAATTGAGCAAACTTCAGAGGACGGCGGAAGACAGGAAGGCCTGGCGTGATCTGGTCCATGGGGTCGCGAAGAGTCGGACTCGACTGTGCGACTGAACAACAAAACCTGCTTTAGCTAGTCTGAACCACCAGAAATTAATTCCCAGCATTGTTACTGAATATTTTTTTTTAAATATAAGGAAGCTTCCAATATTTTCCCTGTCTGAATTTCTCCTTGGAGTTTTGAGTTCCAAATCACCCACTCTGGTTTCCGGACTGGAACTGATGCATTAGGAATTCTCCACGGATCTGCTTTTTAATAATTTACAGATGATGTTGAGAAGGCATTTTTCTTCTGCTCTCTGCCTCACAAAGAGTTCTGATCAGTGCAGGGGACAGAGCTGATGAATTGCTGTTTTCAATATTTTCAAAGGTGGCATCTCCATTTCCCTCCCCCTTCTATCCAGTGCCATCAAATTAAACGGAGGCTGCGATTTTTGGTGGTCTCCATCACAAGGAGGCTACTAAGTGCAGATCTGGGGCTTTCCTATCATGTCCTGAACCACCTTTTTCTTCCTCCTGCTCCTTTTCATTTGAAGCATCCAGCTTACTGAAGAGTTCTGGAAAGACTGAAAGCTTACTCGTTCTTTTGTGACAATTTGGTTGGTTCAGGTGTCATGCTGCTGCTATTCTGTGGCTCAGGTTGCTGAAGTGATGTCCAAAGATGCGAATGGAACACAGTCTTCTGTTTTGTGTGTGTTTTTGGGAAGGGGTTTGAAAAAGTCCTGGAGAGTTGGGGGTAGAGCCTGGAGAGGGTGTGGTTTGGCAACGAGAGGGACCTCATTGTGATTTAATGCCTTAGAGTCCCTCTTGAAAGTGGCCATTTTCTCCCGGAGAATGGATCTCTACTGTCTGGAGATCTGTTGTAATTTCAGGTGACTTCCGGGACCCAACTGGAGGCTGACAATGCTAATCTGATTGCATTATGACATCAATCCAGTCTTGGTTTCTGTTTGCAAATATCCTTGTTTTTTGTGTAAGTGTGTGTGATATCCTTCCTACATTTTTTCCAATAAAGCCAGTTCAGTGGCTTTGAAAATCCCAACTGGTCTTTGGCTCTTCATGTAGCACTGCAGAGAGAAAAATTTAGGGGGGTGGGAGGGATATAGAATCATAGAATTGGAAAAGGCCATCTAGTCCAAACCCCTGCTCAATGCAGGAACAGCCTAAGGCAGGGGTGTCGAAGTCATTTGTTATGAGGGCTGGATGTGACATAAATAAGACCTTGTTGGGCCGGGCCATGTGTGTCATAAAATGTAATGCCAAGTAGCAGAGATATAATCTTTATAAAAGACACAAACACAAGGGTTTTTTTTAACTTAAACTTAAAACAGTTCTCTGAGCTGCAAAGCTACTTTTGATTTATTGACATTCACCACAGAAATCTCACGCTCAGAGTTCTGAGTTGAGGACCCAGGTTAAAACATGAAATGGCTGAGTGATTAAGAGAGTCTGGCAAAGCAGGCTACGATGCAGCAGCAGCAGCAGAAGTGGAAGCAGGAGGTGGCCAGTTCCACTGCGGGCCTGATGGAAGCCCTCCAGGGGCCTGATCCGGCCCCCGGGGCGCATGTTTGACATCCCTGGCCTAAAGTGTTCATCCAGCCGGTGCTTGAAGACTGCCAGTGAGGGGGAGCTCAGTGCCTCCATCATCATGTCCAGCAACTGCTTTATAACCTGGGTTCTGAGGAAACTGGCAAGGGGTGGAGGGGGGCTTCCTCAAAAGCTTATCAGAGACTCCATAAGGTGACGATCGATCATGGTAGACCAATCATGGCATGGAACAAAGAACTTTACCTAAACACATGACCTGCCCAGCCCCAAGGGAGCACTGGATGAGTCCCAGGGCCCACTCCCGGAATCCCTTGTACCACACCAAGAAAATACCCTCTGGCTAAGCCTTGAACTGCTTGCAGTTTTGGATGCATCGTTGCCAAACACTCGAGACAGGCACAATTTGAGAGCATTCTGAGAACTTTAAAAAGGATCGTCTTTCAAAGTCCGGGAAAGATTGGATATTATTTGAGAATCTCCATTCTGCCTCAATATTTTTGAATGAGACCTATATGGTGCCTTCTGACTTTGTCTTATGACTTTATCGAGGATTTAACTTGTATATATGAGAACTGTGTATTTGAAGACTAATGGATATATTTGAAATTTATATGAGTAATTTGGTCACGATAACCTGTGTGTTTTTGTTGCTATCACCTGGAGGTTGAGAAAAAAAATATATAACTCACGGAAGAAAAGCCAGTGTTCTGTAAATTTTAACACATTTTGTTATACTTTTTACATTGCAAATAAGTAACATTGATTGTATAAAATACATTCCATAAGTATGAGTAAATATATATAGGTCTGTGATCAAAGACCATACAGAATGGTACTAGTAGAATACAAAATCTTGATGTAAAAAAATGTACTAAAAAGCCTTCGTTTTTTCCCAAGCTCGTAGCCAACACATATAACTTCATCCACTGTCTTTGGGAAGATATTAGAGAGAGATTCCATTGATCCATATTATTGTCATTCCTGTAGGGCTCCACGAAGAGGTTGGTAACGAACATCTACAGAGAGACTGAGTTGAAAAAGATCTTCGAAACAGCTTCCTATTCCGGAGAAGCTTTGTCCTCTAACATTCCTTGGATTCTTGCATATTTTTCACATGCATATTTTTTCCATGTCACTGAAGTTTTTTTCTGTGTTTAACTGTGCTGGCTAAAAGCTTGGAAAAATGAAGGCTTTTTAGCCCATTTTTCTTCTTCACGGCTCTGTTAAGACACCTTAAAGTGATAACACCACTAAAACAATCCAAGAATGTAGCCAGGACTGAGTTCACAATATTTACATCAAGATTTTGTATTGTATTAGTACCATTCTCTATGGTACTAGTACCCTGTTCTGCCCACTCCCCCCCCCCATTGGGTTGCCAGTTCCTGGAGGGAGCTATTCCACTTCCTTCCTTAAGAGTACGCTGCCACCACAGTCCTTTTTGGGTAAGAATCCAGGAATGTAGCCAGGACTGAGTTCACAATACTTACATCATGATTTTGTATTGTACTAGTACCATTCTCTATGGTACTAGTACCCTGTTCTGCTCACTCCCCCCAATTGGGTTGCCAGTTCCTGGAGGGAGCTATTCCACTTCCTTCCTTAAGAGTACGCTGCCACCACAGTCCTTTTTGGGTCTTCCTGCCAGGAGGGACAGACTCTGATCCCCCTTCTCAGTTCTGAGGCCTGGCCTCAAGGTCTCCTGCTACCCAGGGCCTGGTTACCATAGGGACCCAATGCAGCTTTGGGTGCCCCTGGGGGAATAGCCAGTTGCCAGCTGCTTGCCTTCCCCCCTCCCAGGGTGCCGTTCTTAATATAGTGGGGTCGAGACGGTTGGTCGAGAGCCAGTTTGGTGTAGTGGTTAAGTGCGCGGACTCTAATCTGGGACAACTGGGTTTGATTCCCCACTCCTCCACTTGCACCTGGCTGGATGACCTTGGGCAAGTCGTAGCTCTGATAAGAGCTGTCCTTGACAAAGAGCAGTTTCTGTCAGAGCTCTCTCAGCCCCACCAACCTCACAGGGTGTCTGTTGTGGGGAGGGGAAGGGAAAGGAGTTTGTAAGCCACTCTGAGACACCTTTGGATAGTGAAGGGCGGGGTATAAATCCAATCTCCTTCTCCTCTTCCTCTTGGGGGACCCATGTGGTAGAGACACTTAGGGCCACATCCAATATTTAAAAGGTTTTATTAAAAAGAAAGTTCAAGCACACTTTTAGCACAGCATAGATCAGCCATCAGAAGGAGAAAGAAAAGGTGGTTATAAACACATCGTTCCCTCTCTGGTTCTAAACAATCAGGGCAGGTATTTACAGCTTGAAGGATTGCAAAATGTTCTAAAGATGTTCCAATACCTCAGGCTCCCTGCAGGCCTACTCCAGACCCCATGGTTAAAGATGGCTGCTGGCCTGCAGACCAGATCTCGGCTGTCTGTTCTATTCCAAGGACCAAAAAACAAAACAAAAGGGATCACAGATATCCATAGGAAAAAAACCACAAGCAAACCCTGTGATATGAACAACATTTATAAGATTAACATTGCTTTTCTAACACTTTACAAAAGTGCAACAATTTGTCCATTATTCATACTTATACAATATTGCAAAAAAGGTACACATAGTCCAACATAATGAGTACCCAGTTGTGAACTCATTTCAATTTTAAAGTCTTCCTCAGACGTAATCCAATATTTAAAGGAGGTGTCAGCTTCTTAAATCCAGCTCAGCATTGTAAATTCTTAATTTCTTAATTTCCTTCATAATGTCCTGGAATAAACCATAATCAATAAAACTCCACCT
>NW_015165345.1:84118-93421 GCF_001447785.1 Gekko japonicus
AAACACTTATTATGGAACCAGAAGTAAGTTTTCTAAAAGTTAAATAATTAAATAATTACAAGTTTAAAATAACTATTTTCCATGCAGCTTCCGGTGGAGTTTTATTGATTATGGTTTATTCCAAGACATTATGAAGGAAATTAAGAAATTAAGAATTTACAATGCTGAGCTGGATTTAAGAAGCTGACACCTCCTTTAAATATTGGATTACATCTGAGGAAGACTTTAAAGTTGAAATGAGTTCACAACCGGGTACTCATTATGTTGGACTATGTGTACTTTTTTTGCAATATTGTATAAGTGTGAATAATGGACAAATTGTTGCACTTTTGTAAAGTTTTAGAAAAGCAATTTTAATCTTATAAATGTTGTTCATATCACAGGGTTTGCTTGTGGTCTATTCCAAGGACCAGCACCAAGAGAGACTTCCCCCTGGAAGCAAGCACTGTCATTAAACTACTGACTTGCACCCATTTTACATCACTGTCTCCACCCCTTTTGACCTGGTTTGCCCAGGTCACATGGGTGGACCCTGGGAGACACCCAGGTGCATCCTGGGGCACGCAGGTACATCCTGGGAGCCCTCCTGGAAGGCAATCTAGGAAATCTCCAGGAGTCACCTGGAGATTCCTAACACCAAATCCTCAGTTAACTTTGCTAGCCGATCCATTTGCATAACTATGGCCACTAACCGACCTACCCTCCTGCCCTTCCGGAGGGAAGAGAAAAAAAGAATGGGAGGGTTTCTCCACAAGAAGCTTCAATCTAGTTTCAGTACCTTAGACTTAAAACATCCAACTACTGGTTATTTATTAGTGGAAACTCATTCTGCAAGTAACCTACCTTGCGGGATCGGCTTTCTTGATTAATTCCCAGTAAGCTTAGAAGCTTGCCTCTTGGCTTCTGACAGTGTGGGTAGTTGAAGGGGCTGGTGGCAGACTACCATACTGGTGAGTATGTGGACACAGACCCCAGGGTTTGGTAATTTTGAGCTCTGCCCACCCATAGCAAGGATCCCCTGGATTGGGAATTCTCAATAGAGCTCACTGCCCCTGGATGCCTACCAATTCATCCCCCCCCCCAATTTTTTATTATCAGGATATCACATCATTCCAACATTATAACATACTTAATACTTTTATACCCTTTTCCCTGCTCCCTCCCCCCCTTTACTATTGGCTTCCCGCAGTGCTCCCACCTCCCTTCCTTATTCTATATTTTCTAAATTTATTTTTCTTATCACATTTCTAAGCTTAATTTTACTCGGTAACATTCACCTAAACTGTTATTTCTATGTATCAACTATTTTGGAATTTTTACATTCTTACCAATTGTCAAAACCATATAAAGTGTTCTTCACGTCCCAATACTTTTCCAAATATTCCTTAAAGTCCTTCCAATCTTCAAAAAATTCTTCTGCTTCTTGATTATTAAGTTTTCTGGTCAATTTATCCATTTCAACCATAAAAAGTAACTTTTTTTATCCATTCCCAAATCTCAGGAGTCTTTTCTGGCTTCCAACATTGAGCATATGTCATTCTAGCTGTTGTGATCAGGTACCACATCAAAGTCTGAATTGGAAGGGATCCAAAAAAAAAAAAAAAGTGGATGCCTACCAATTCAGACTGCTTTAAACCGGGTATCAGACAACTGGCTGCCGGGTGGGGAAAGGACACTGGACCACCGGAGGGAGATTGCTTTGCAGTGGCAGGGTGATTGTGACAGGTGGACAGAGTGAATTTCGGTTCGGGAAGCGAAAGTGCTTGAGCTGATCTGGGTTCCTTGGAATGTATCCTGTTCCACTGTGGGTGTTTTCACTTTTCCCGTCAACTTGCGAATGGGATGGGTGTGACTTTTGGTGACAGCTGGAGAGAATCTCTGGGCTGACTTTCGTCTGATTGTGGTGCATGTGCGCGGGACGGACACGTCACGGAGGCAGGGCTGGCCTGCCCGCTGTGGAGCTTCAGCCTGGGAGTGAGGGCCTGAGGAACTACCCATCCCAGATCTCCAGGGACTTCCCAATCCGGTGTTGGCAACGCTGTGCTTGACCAATTATTGACGGGAGCAATTAAATATTAACTACTTGTGAAAGAAAAGCATTCTACCCGTGTCCAGAGGCACATTTGCCTTTTCAGCATCACTTTGCACATGTCACGGAAGAGGCCGTGTACTTGGGGTTGCCAACTTCCTGTTGGGGCCTGGAGATCTCCTGGAATTGCAACTGATCTCCAGACCGCAGAGATCAGATCCCTGGGATAAAACCGCTGCTTGGCAGGGTGAACTCTATGGCGTTACAGCCAGGGCCGACTTGAGGTTGGCCTGCGCTCTAGGTGAGCGCAGATACCAACCTCCTGGCGGGGCCTGGAGACCCAGGCGGTGTGTGCGTGTGGGAGGGTCTGGGCATCCCCGGCCCTCCCCCCCTGCTGCCGCCGCCGCCACCGGGCAGAAGGCCGAGGAAGAAGAAGGCGGTGACGGCGGCAGCGGCGGGGAGGAAAGTGCCGCGCCGGAGAAGGGCGACTCCTGCCCCCGCCCCGGTCGGCCTCGCATCCCCAGCTGCTGCTGCGGCTGCCGCCGCTGCACAGCGCTCCTGAGGCGCCGGGTGGTGTGTGTGTGGGAAGTCTGGGCGTCCCCGGCCCCAGGGCCAGGAGGCCGGCGGACTTGCAGGCGGCCAGGGCGCTGGCGAAGGTGCTGGCCATGCTGCTGCAGCTGGAGCGCTCTGACCACGCCGCCGGCTGTGTCCTCCGGCGCCCCTGCCTCTTCTCCTGCGCCCTGACAGCCGGCTCGCGCTCTAGGCGAAGGCCTAGTTCGCCTAGCAGGCGAGCCCGCTCGCCAGAGCTGGCGACCCTATTAAGTTGTACTCCTGGTAAAGCACCAGGCAAGCAAAACGCGTCCTGAGTTTTCTTTCATTACAAACTGGTTTCGCCAAATGTGACATTCTTTTATTTTGTGGCGGGTTGAAGTTGGCGCCTGAAGCTGTCCCCCCCACACACACACACCTGGTGGAGGTATTTTTCTTATGGTTTCCGAAGAATGGAGCTCCCTTATCAGACAGATCAAGGAATCTGATGCCAACAAAGAAAGAAGTGCGTGGATCATTCTTCACAGGCCGACTTCCGTCTGTGACTCCGCAAGGGCCTTAAAGGGTGTCAGACCTCCAGGAAATGAAAAGAGTGCCGCCCCAAACAAGGTGGGTGGTTTCACTTTAATCCAGAGGTTCCCAAAGTTATTTGGCCTACCGCCTCCTTTTCAGAAAGAAAATTACTCCACGCCCCCCGGGACATCTACCTTCAAGAAGTGGACAAAAAGGTGCAGTGACAAATTTGCACATAGTAAAAAAATATGTTGTTGGGCTGAGACAAATAAAATGAATTTTATATAGTCTCTTATATAGTCTGTTTTGCTATGCTCTGTACTAAATAAAAATTATTCTTATTTCTAATGGGTCTCTGATGTTGTAACTTGCATTCCAAGCCTAGATCTTGTAGCCTAACGCTCCCCACACATGCTACCTTGGTAAAAAGTGTGCATCTTGTGTTTTGTCCCAGATGCCAACTAAGGGTTTGGAATCTCTCCCTTAGGAAAGGCAGGGACTTGTGAAAAGAGGTTCTGGTGGCATATTGTTCTGAAAACCAGAGAGGATATAGACCATCTCGTGGTCTGTTGTTTAATGTACTGAAAAGTACAGGATCCCCTCCCATTCCTGGACTGGTTTGGGTACAAAGGTGCCACTGGACTCAAACTTTGTAAAAATAAAAGCAGTTAATTAAACGGAGAAGAAGACCTCTGATTTTTGAGATCTTAACCCCTGGACATCTTGTTAGTCTTCAAGGTGCTATTGGAGGCAAATTTTGCTCTTCTACTAAAGACCAATATGGCTACCCCACCTGAAATTATCTGCATGGAAAGGACCTAAGTTGTTCTGCTTTCAACAGAAAAGGAGAGAAAGAACATTAACTGGTGGAGCGCAACGAGAATCCCTACATGTCCGACAACCCAGATTCAGTGCCCCCTTCCAGAACAGAAGAGAACATGGAATCATATTTGGAGGCAAATTTGTTCTTCTTTACATGTAGAATGCAGAATTAACTTGCGGAACTCACTGCCACTGGATAGAATGAGGGCCAGTGGTGAGAGGTTAGGGCTGCCATCCTCCAGGCAGGGCTGGAGCTCTCCCAGACTTAGAACTGATCCCCAGACTACAGACCTCAGTTTCCCTGGAGAAAATGACAGGTTTGAAGAGTAAAATCCAGTTGCAGAGTGCATTGAAAGTGGATTGGAAGTGCCCTATTCAGTATGACCGATTTCCCACAGCCGCTGCCCTGCGCTCGCTCCTCTCTTTGCCCCGATGGTACGTGTCAATTTCCCACTCAAAGCCGCGCGGCCGCATTTTGACCACGTCCCCCAGAAGTGACGTTAGGACGCTGGGCACGCTGGGGGCGGGGCCACGACCCTCGGAGGGAAAACCATAGAGTTTCCCCTCCAATGGTCGTGGCCCCGCCCCCAGCATGCTCGGCGTCCTATTGTCACTTCCTGGTGACATTGGGGCGGGGTTCCCCCGGGGCCCGATCTGGCAGCGGCGGGGAACAGGCCGCTGGGGCGGGGGTTTCCCCACCCCCCGGGGGGACTTGGCAGCCCTACTGCACGTTCCCCCAATAGCTAGCAATCCAAAACAGTCCAGTGGAGCCTGAGCGGTGGGTGTTGCCTTCTGACGCACTTCCGGTGATGTCAGGGGGTGTGGCATATGCTAATAAGGTATGCTAATGAGCTCCTGCACCTCTTTTTCTACGAAATGACCCCTGCTTCTGTTGGTTATCTTGCGTTCTTCCATATTCCTGCTTCTAGCAGCAATGAGTCGTGCATCAACCCAGGCTATCGTTGGCTGGGACTTGGAGGGAACTGGGCCTGTTTGCTTTGCATTCCCATAAGCAGCGTGGGCCAGAATTTATATTTCCTCACCCTCACCAGGATAGGGATAGCCCACTATTTTTGAAGGACCTTACCTCCCCACACACCCCTCGCCTCTGTTACTGATCTTGTGGTGTTTCTTAACAGGTACTGATGTGAAAGATCCAGAGATACCTAACCAAGGTGAGTAGATATATTTCCCTCTGCAAATCCTCTTTTCAAGGTTGAGTTCCTTGCCCCCCCTCCATCCCTCGCATACAGAGGATTATTGATTGATTGATTAATTTTTTATTTATTAGACTTTTACCCCGCCCTCCCGCCGAAGCGGCTCAGGGCGGCTTACAATAGTTTAAAAACCAGTATAAGAATTAATACAACCTCACATCTAAAAAATACGATCAGTAAAATAACCAAATATAACTTATTAAAATTAAGATTACAGTTTAAGCATGCCGGCCATCCGTTATAAAGTGCTAGAATGATCAATGTGATCTGGGCTATTAAACGCTTGCCGGAAGAGCTCGGTCTTTACCGCTCTACGGAATTGTTGAAGATCCCACAGAGCTCGAATTTCGTTTGGGAGCTGGTTCCATAGCGTTGGTGTAGCTAGGGAAAATGCCCTGGTTCTTGTCGCTGTTAGCTTAGCGTCCCTAGGGCCAGGGGGGACCAAGCGATTTTGTGTCTCGGATCTCAGTGCCCTTGGGGGAACATATGGGGAAAGGCGGTCCCTCAGGTAGACAGGCCCCAGAGCCATATGAAGGCTCAAGGACACCTCCTTGGGGCAAGGGCTATTTTTGGGCAGGAACGCACAGGAACGGAGTTCCGGCTGGCTCCCAAGTTGGCCACGCCCAACAGGAACTCATTAGCATAATAGGCCACATCCAACAGCAGGAACTCATTAGGATTGGCTACATTAGGGGTGTGTGGCCTAACATGCAAAGGAGTTCCTGCTACAAAAAAGCCCTGGGTTTGGACAACAAACTGGGTAAACAGAATAAGAAGCAAAAGGTGGGTGTGGCTGGATGACCACACTTTTGGTGGGGGCGGGGGGCTCTGCAACTTACCTGGCTGCTTCCTGCTCTGACTGAGGGCTGCTGGGGTAGAGCAGGGGGTTGCATGTGCCCGCCCCCTGGGCTCTTTACTGCTGGAGCGCCGCTCCTGTGTGCTCCTACAGGAAATGACCCCTGGTTTCATGTATCAAAGTCAACCAGTGGTAACAGGGATATCCCTAGCCAGAAATGTTAGGTGTGCATGGTGTGAAACACAGTGATCTGGATAGCCTAGGCTAGCCTGATCTCATCAGATCTGGGAAGCGAAGCAGGGTCAGTCCTAATCAGTGTTTGGATGGGAGACCACCAGGAAAGTTCGGGCTCTCTATGCAGAGGCAGGCAATGGCAAGCCACCTCTGGATTTCTTTTGCCTTGAAAGCCGTAAGTCGGCTGCAACTTGACGGAACTTTATGGACACACCCACAGAAACACACAACGCAACAGGGGCTTGCTTCTAATCGCACTCCACCCCCTCCCCTCGTGTGTCTCAGTACTGTTAACTATTAATTTTTAGTACATTAGAAATGAGTTCCATTTTCTTCTCCCAAATGTTGCAAAACCTCTAGTTGGGGCCTGGAGATTTGCGAGCATTACGGCTGACCTCCCTCCCCCTCCCCAAACCTTGCCACGCCCCAGACTCCACCCCACCACCCCCCAGACTCCACCCCAAAATCTCCCGGAATTTCCCAACCTGGAGTTGGTAACCCTACTCTCAAACATCAAGAGTTATTTTTTAAAATTAGGTGACCAATAGAAATGACATTAGGGCTCTTTTTGTAGCTGGAAATCCTTTGTATGTTAGGCGACACACCCCCTAATGTAGCCAATCCTCCAAGAGCTTGCAGAGCTCTTCTTACAGGGGCTACTGTAAGCTCTTGGAGGACTGGCTACATCCCGGCATTCGCATCTATGGTGCGGCTAATCGTGCGTGTGATCGCACCCTTACATTCTTATATTCATCTGGCTGAACGTTCAATGACAAAAGGAAGGATGAGAAAAGGCAGGACCAACCTCCAGGTGGTTATAATCAGTGCTCCCTCTAAGCTGTGGAGTCTTGTGAGCAAAGATTCTACTTTGTGAGCTACTGGCATTAAAGTTGTGAGCGAGCGATTTGACCGCTGTATAAATTGGTTTGCTCTGGAGCCCCTCCTTCCTGAGCTAAGAGAAAAATGTGCCAGCCAGTGGCTAAAAAACTGTGAGCTAGCCCACACTAACCCAGCTTAGAGGGAACACTGGAATCCAGAGAGATCCAGGGGAACAAGGTATAATAAAAAATACAGGAACCATGAAATAATAACTATGGAAAGTTCAATACTTCAATATTTTCTTATTATAGTACACGTGTCTTTACAACAGTACATATCTTAATCACAATAAACAATCCGTTATCAATGTCAACAGTCCATTCTAACGATGAATGAAAGTGCTAGTAAGTGTTCTTTCCCAGATTAAAGTGCTTGTGCACTATATGGTCCTATGTCCTTTGTTCTTTCAAATCCAGTAATTGTGGATGATTTATGGACGTTCTAATGGAGCCTCTGACGAACTTGTCGACCTTTAATTTCTGTTTCTTCTCAGCTTTCTCAAAGAGGCAACAGAACAAAATCCATATATCCTAAGATCTATAACAGAACTTAACAACTTATAACCACACAACAATGATATATAAATAATATTTATGCACTTACCATTCAAAGACAGACGAACATTTTTCGAACACCATTTTGACAGAAGGAAAGATTTAAACTGCCATCATGACGACATACCTTATAATAATCTATAGCAGTGTAAATTAACACCTGTAAAGTTCCTTAAAGCAATACTCCCTTAAAGCAACAAGCCCTATAAGGAAATTAACAGAACATAAACCTTCCTTTATACAGTTATACTCATAAAAACCAGTAATAATCAATATGAGAATTAAGACCAGAAGGGGCCAGTGCATTTAATTTATGTATCCAGAAAGTTTCTTCTTATAACAATGCCTTGTGTACATTTATGCTCACGTCAGGATCACCCTTATATTTATATATGACCGAAAATTTCATGTCATGCACTGTATGATTGAATTCTACAAAATGTTCACTGAGAGGCGCCTCCATAATTCCATTCTTTGTGTGGGAACGATGTTCCAAAAGTAGAACCTTAACAGGACGGGTGATTCTTCCAACACAGATTTTTTGACATGAGGAGATCATTCACCATAGCTTATGTTCCTGGAATTCTTTAGTAACCGTGATTAAGACATGTACTGTTGTAGAGACATATGCACTACAAATCAGAAAATATTGAAGTATTGAACTTTCCAATAGTTATTATTTCACGGTTCTTGTATTTTTTTTATTATAGCCTCCAGGTGGAAGATCTCCTGGAATGACAACTGATCTCCAGATGAAAATGGATGTTTTGGAAGGGGGACTCTAGGGCATTGTACCCCGCTGGAGTCCTTCCCCAACCCCTCCCCTCCTCAGCCTTCGCTCCCACATCTCCAAGAATGTCCAAACCTGGAGCTGGCAATCTTAGAAAGGGTAGTTTCGAGATATAATGGGAAAGCCTCCCAAACTGCAGCTTTGGAGAGCTGGCAATCAATGTTCCCTCTAAGCTGCGGAGTCTTGTGAGCAAAAATTCTACTTTGTGAGGTACTGGAATTAAAATTGTGAGTGGCCGATTTGTCTACTGCATAAATTAGTTTGTTCTGGAGCCATCCTTCCTGAGCTAAGACAAAAATGTGTGAGCCAGAGGCTAATCATTGTTAGTCCCTCGTAATATTGAGTAACTGTACATCGCTCAGAGCCAGCAAGCTCTGCAGGATTGAACGATCAATAAATTGAAAGATGATGATGATGATGATGATTATTATTATTATTAGCAGGAAATTATTAATAATAATAATAATAAAAAACTGTGTGCTAGCTCACACTAACTCATCTTAGAGTGAAGACTGCTGGTGATGTGGCAGACATCATTAAGGCTGGGTGCCAAGCAGATTTCAAGATGCACTGACTAGAGGTAGGAAAATGTCAGGTTCCCGGTCCAATCAGTTCTCAACAACAGCCAGTTGTAGAAAGCTAACTTCATTGAGACAGTTGGTAGATACCATCCTAGACACATCTGTTGCTTGGACTGAAGCGAAACGCAGGAAGGTTACAGATATCGGGGATTCAAGTAAAAGTTCTAAAGATTAGGACCCAATCACCCCCCAGTATTTTGCCCACCAGAAGTAACCGTCAGCTTCCCCCCCCCCACTTTCTCCTAAAGGCACGTTGTTTTTGTTCAGTCGCACAGTCGAGTCCGACTCTTTGTGACCCCATGGACCAGATCATGCCAGGCCTTCCGGTCTTCCGCCGTC
>NW_015165345.1:93778-137479 GCF_001447785.1 Gekko japonicus
TCTTCTTTGACCTTCGATCTTTCCCAGCATCAGGGTCTTCTCCAGTGAGTGCTCCCTTCTCATTGGGTGGCCAAAGTATTTGAGCTTCAGTTTCATTATCTGGCCTTCCAGGGAACAGTCAGGGTTGGTTTCTTTTAGGATTGACTGATTTGATCTTCTTGCAGTCCAAGGGACTCTCAAGAGTCTTCTCCAGCACCATAGTTCAAAAGAATCTATTCTTCGGCGCTCGGCCTTCCTTATAGTCCAACTCTCGCAGCCATACATGACTACTGGGAATACCATTGCTTTGACCATGCGGACAAGTTTGCTCAACTTCATGTTCGTTGCATCGATGACACTGTCTAACCGTCTCATCCTTTGCCGTCCCCGTCTTCTTTGACCTTCAGTCTTTCCCAGCATCAGGGTCTTCTCCAGGGAGTGCTCCCTTCTCATTGGGTGGCCAAAGTATTTGAGCTTCAGTTTCATTATCTGGCCTTCCAGGGAACAGTCAGGGTTGATTTCTTTTAGGATTGACGGATTTGATCTCCTTGCAGTCCAAGGGTCTCTCAAGAGTCTTCTCCAGCACCATAGTTCAAAAGAATCTATTCTTCGGCGCTCGGCCTTCCTTATAGTCCAACCCTCCCACATAGGCTTACATATCAAGGAAGTAAGATCACAGACATTTGAGAAGCCAGGCCATTTGGCCTCCTGAGGGTGACAAGCCCCAGAGACTTCAAAGGGTGGGAGGGAGCCTCCTCTCTCAATGACAGGCGCGCTGTAAATTGAAAGATGCACCAAGAGCCTGACAGAAAAAGAGTCATTTGAAAATAGCAATGTCTGGAGGACTTTCTCTGGCACTGATTCGAACACAGATCCCTTCCATGGCAGACTGCAGCAGGAAACGGGTGGTCCTTCGCTTACCAGCACTGGAGAATCATTTTAGTCAATGCACGAGGCCGCTACAGAAGAAGTCTACCTGGGGGATTTGACCTAGTGGTTGGAAGCAGTGTTCCCTCTAAGCTGAGTTAGTGTGAGCTAGCTCACAGTTTTTTAGCCTCCAGCTCACACATTTTTGTCTTAGCTCAGGAGGGAGGGCTCCAGCGCAATGCTCCCTCTAAGCTGTGGAGTCTTGTGAGCAGAAATTCTACTTGGTGAGCTACTGGCATTAAAGTTGTGAGCAAGCAATTTGGCTACTGCATAAATGAGTTTGCTCTGGAGCCCTCCCTCCTGAGTTAAGGCAAAAATGTGTGATCCGGAGGCTAAAAAACTGTGAGCTAGCTCACACTAACTCAGCTTAGAGGGAACACTGCAGTTCAGAGCATGCTCTGCAGTATGCAGTAGCCACTCACCACTTTAATGCCAGTAGCTCACAAAGTAGAATTTTTGCTCACAAGATCCCACAGCTTAGAGGGAACATTGGTTGGAAGGGTCAGACGTCCCTGGCGCAGTTCCGCAGTGCCTGCAAGACGGAGCTCTTCCGCCAGGCCTTTGCATAGGAGCCGCTGCCGTCACTGTACCACCACCGAGTTGCCATCTTCGACGGTGGATTAGATCTGGAGGTGAGCCGGCCCTGGCCAGACGCCTAGTTAACCGAAGAATGTATGTTGTCGGGTTAGGTTGATGAATGGAACTCATCTTGGATTAAAAAAAATTTAACATCAAGAGCACCGCACTTTACTTAATGATTGTTTTATACTGTTTAATGATTGTTTTTATGTTGCTTTAACTGTTGTTGTGGCAATTGCCTGTGTCGTAGCCGCCCTGAGCCCGTTGGGGAGGGTGGGGTACAAATCTAATGAATGAATGAATAAATAAATATCTGCATGGGCCCATTTTAAAGACCATCTTCTTCCATTTTTGCCAATTGCCTGCCTCTGCACAGAGACCCTGGACTCCCACGCTGGTCTCCCATCCAAATACTAACCAAGGCCGACCCTGTTTAGCTTCTGAGATCTGATGAGATCAGGGTAGCCTGGGCTGTCCAGGTCCTGGCTATCCAGTTTCTCCAGTTAAAGAATCCTTTTGTTGGACAGCTAAAGTTGAGATTTCCGGCAAAGGCCTTTCCCATTTTTCTGAAACAGGGAATGGGTGCCCCTGTGGGGGGACAATGCTCAGAAGGGTCACTGGTGGCGCGGCAAAGAGCCACACGCGATTTCCGAGCCACCGAGTGGATATCATTACGGTAGAGACAATTCACATTTTGCCACAGCCATCGGGTTTCTGGTTTGCATAAAACGTGCGAATGCTAACAACACTGCGGAAAACGTACTTGATACACAGTCGTGTCAAGATTGCTTTTTGCACAGTACTTTAAAAAAAAACACACACACACACACACACACACGGGTTTTGTTGTGGATGCACAAACGTACGTCGATCAGGTTGCATCAATATTGTTTTGTGACTCATGCGCAGGAGTGCGCTGTGTACCGGACAAACACTGTGCCAAAAGGATCTTGATGCTTTCAGATGTGCCCTTCCATCAAGATTATTTTTCTGAGCTGTATTCATGCGCATGAAGTGGGAGCATGGAGGAGGAAAGGAAGGAATAAAGAGGAAATTTGTTCATCCCTATGTTTTATACTTTGACTAGGAAGAAGGTCCGTTGTACCAAGAGACAATGAGCGCTAGCTTGGGCAGCGGGCGGCAGCCTCCCGCGCCCCCTGGCTGCTCCAGTCCCCGTTGGGCCAAGGCACGCGGCCCTCTCCCCCCACCTGTTTGATGCCCCAGCGGGCCAAAGCGGTTAGCCGCGGCCCCCCATGGGGCACTCAATGTGCGGGCGGGCCAAGCCACCCAGCCCACCCCCCCACCTGTTGGAGGCCTTGGTGGGCCAAGCGGTGTGGCATCGTCCCTCTCCGAACCGCCGGCACAAGCTGCCGGCGGGCAAAGGCGACCAGGCGTGCCCCTCCTCACACGGTCGGATCAAGGCGCTGGTGGGCAAAGGTGGCTGGCCTCATCCCTCCCCACCTGTTGGAGGCCCCGGTGGTCCAAAGCAGCTGGGCTCGGGGCTCTCCCCACTGGCTGCGTGAGCTGCTGCCGTGCGAAGGTGGGCGGCCTTGGCCGCAACTTCCTCGGGGTCCCCCCTGCCTGCTGAATCCCCTGGCGGGCCAAGCCGGCCGGCCACGTCCCTCCCCCATCGGGCTCTTTGAGGCACCGATTGGCCAAGCCGGTCAGGCTCGTCCCTCCCCCCCTGCCCATTTGAGGCAGGGCAGCCACCGAGCCCTGGCCACCTGCACTGGACATCGATCCGGGGGGAGCAGGTGCAGAGGCGGCACAGAGACAGGCAAGGTGCTGGGGAGGAACGGCAGTGCTTTGGGCCAGAGGAAGACAGGAGGTGTGCTCAGCAGAGCGACGACCGGGACGACTGAGGCACATTTGGGCTGGCGCCACCTGTGTGAGTGAGAGTCTGAGAACGCAGCCAGTGGCCACAGCGCCTGTTGTGAGTGGCAGTTCTTGCAGCCAACTGATTTTGGCGTGAATTGAATCCTGCCACCCCATAGGAGAGATGCCACCCCAAATCAGCTTTATAATATAGGAGAGAGAGGATTTTAAGGCAATTTTATTGATAGTTGCTGTAGATTTTCCGGGTTGTGTGGCCGTGGTCTTGGCCTTGTAAATCCTGGCGTTTCGCCAGTAACTGTGACTGGCATCCTCAGAGGTATAAACACAGAAAGATGGAGTACTCTCTGTGTCAAGGTGAGAAGAAATTGGCAGGCAGGTAATTTATATCTACTCCGGAAGGTGGGGTAGGGCTGAGTCATTATTTTATTATTTTATTGATAGTTTAACTTGTGAGCTGCCTTGAATTTCTTCTCAGGAGCGGGGAGGGGGGATAGATGTATTTAAAATGAAATAAATAACTTATAACCTCCTCTCCAAATAACATAGGTAAGAAAAAGATAGATTCAGGTGGTCAGCCATGTCTGAAGCAGCGGAACAAAGTTTGGATCCTGTGGCAATTTTAAGACCAGCAAAGTTTTATTCTGGTATAAGCTTATACCCAGAATAAAACTTTCTTGGTCTGAAAAGTGCCACTGGACTCAAAATTTGTTTTGGGTAATAAGGAACATCCATAAGCATTCAGAGTCTTCTCTGAAATTGGAAGACACTCACCCCAGGTGCACTACCAAGACAATCCTCTAGAAGGCGCCAGAACCACATAATGGTCAAAACAATTTGCTGCTGTACCACAAGCACAACTGCCCTCCGCTGGATAGATGCAGTACTGCTAAAGAGCAATGTGGTTTCTCTTCCCACTGTGGCTAATCTGAATCATCAACAATTAATTCCCAGCGTTGTGACTGATTTCTTTTCTTTTTTTTTTAATATAAGGAAGCTTCCAAAATTGTCCCTGTCTGAATTTCTCCTTGGAGGTTTGAGTTCCAAATGACCCATTCTGGTTTCTGAACTGGAACTGATGCATTATGAATTCTCCATGGATCTGTTTTTTAAAAAGTTACTGATGATGTTGCGAGGGTATTTTTCTTCTGCTGTCTGCCTCACAGAGAGTTCTGATCAGAGCAGGAGACAGAGCTGATGAATTGCTGTTTTGAATATTTTCAAAGGTGGCCTCGCCCCCCCTTTTTTTAAATCCAGTGCTGTCAGATTAAATGGAGTCTGCAGTTTCTGGTGGTCTCCATCACGAGGAGGCTACAAAGGGCAGATCACGTCCAGCTTAATGAAGAGTTCTCGAGAAACGGAAAGCTTTCTCGTTCTTTTGTGACAACTTGGTTGGTCCAGGTATCATACTGCTGCTATTCTGTGGCTCAGGTTGGTGAAGTGATGTCCAAAGATGTGAATGGAACACAGTCTTCTGTTTTGTGTGGTTTTGTGGGGACTTGTTTTGAAAAAGTCCTGGAGATTTGGGTGTAGAACCTGGAGAGCGTGCAGTTTGGGAAGGGGAGGGATTACATCATTGGGATGTAATGCCTTAGAGACCACCTTGAAAGCAGCCATTTCCTCCCAGAGAACAAATCTCTAGTGTTTGTAAATCTGTTGTAATTCCAGGAGACCTCCGGGACTTAACTGGAGGCTGACAATGCTGATCTGATGCATTGTGACATCAACCCAGTCTTGGTTTCTGTTTGCAAATATCCTTGGTTTTGTGTGTGTGTGTGTGTGTGTGCGTGTCCTACATTTTTTCCAGTAAAGCCCGTTCTGGTCTTTGGCTCTTCATGTAGCACTGCAGAGAAGGAAAATGAGGGGGATATAGAATCATATAATTGGAAGAGGTCATCTAGGACACCTAGGCCAACCCCCTGCTCAATGCAGGATTGGCCTAAAACATCCCTGACCAGTGTTCATCCAGCCGGTGCTTGAAGACTGCCAGTGAGGGGGAGCTCAGCGCCTCCATCACCATGTCCAGCAACTGCTTTATAACCTGGGTTCTGAGGAAACTGGCAAGGGGTGGAGGGGGGCTTCCTCAAAAGCTTATCAGAGACTCCATAAGGAGACGATCGACCATGGTGGACCGATCATGGTACGGAACAAAGAGCTTTACTTAACCACATGACCTGCCCAGCAGCAAGGGAGCACTGGGCGAGTCCCAGGACCCACTCCCAGAATCCCTTGTACCACACCAAGAAAATACTCTCCGGCTCAGCCTTGAACTGTTTGTGTTTTTGCAAGCATTGTTGCCAAACACTCAAAACAGGCACAGTTTGTGAGCATTCTGCAGCTCTCCAAATTGACAGAGAAGTCTTCGAAAGCTCCAATTTCCATCAACTAACGATCCAAGGGTGCACACAGATAAGGATACCGTTCTCCCAGAAGGGGTGGGGGCGGGGGGATCCAGCTGTGGCAAGAGTGTGATGGTGTTATGTGTTTTAGGAATGGCTGGAAACTCCATAGTAAAACAATAGAGTTTCCAGAGATTCCTAGAGATACCCACCATCACTTCCAGGTTTTCCCCAGAAGTGATGTCATTATGCCCATGGCTCACCCTTCCACGTGTCAAGTTGTGAGCGAGCGATTTGGCTGCTGCATAAATGAGTTGGCTCTGGAGCCTGCCTTCCTGAGCTGAGACAAAAATGTGTGAGATGGAGGCTACAAAACTGTGAGCTAGCTCAGACTAACTCAGCTTAGAGGGAACACTGCCCACCATCACTTCCAGGTTTTCCCCAGAAGTGATGTCATTATGCCCATGGCTCACCCTTCCACGTGTCCACCCCTTGGCCTGGCAACTCTATCCCCAGATCAACATCAAAACATAGGCCTTAGCTGTTGTAGATTTTCCGGGTTGTATGGCCATGGTCTTGGCATTGTAGGACCTGACGTTTCACCAGTAGCTGTGAGTGGCAGCCCCCCAGGCATACAACAGAAAGATGGAGTACTCTCTGTGTCAAGGTGAGACGGAAATGGTAGGCAGGTAATTTATATCTATCCAGGAAGGTGGGGTAGGGCTGAGTCATTATCTAGTAGGAGGTCCCCAGGCTGTGAACATGCTAACGGAGGAGCTTTCCTGAGGAGGTTCTTTTGTATATAGATTGTTTCCTGAGGAGGTTCTTTTGCATGTGGATTGGCTGTTGAGATTCTAATCTTATCTGTAGTGCTATTGTCAGATGTAGAGCCTCTTGTGTTTTTCAGGACAGGAAACCATGCCCTATTTATTTTTAAACTCTCTTCTTTCCTGTTGAAATTGAGTTTATGTTTACGAATTTCAATGGCTTCCCTGTGTAATCTGACATGGTAACTGGATGTGTTCTACCTCTGAGGATGCCAGTCACAGCCACTGGCGAAACGTCAGGTCCTACAATGCCAAGAGCACGGCCATAGAGCCCGGGAAATCTACAACAGCTAATGAACTCTGGCCTTGAAAGCCTTCGACAACATATAAAACACAGGGCCATCGTCAAGGTGGGGCAAAGAGTGGCGATGCCCCATCAAATATTTATCATGCCCCTCCAATCAGAATTGCTCCTTCCAGCTTCCTGATAGAAAACAACACAAGCTGAAGAGGTTGGCAAACTGGCCATCTGTACGGGGATGCCTGCTGCCTCGGAGAGAACAGAGAAGAGCCGGGGTGGCCAGAAAGCACGTATGCAATGTAGATCTTCCCTTCAGCCCGAATTTTTTTTCTCCCTCTCTCCTTGGTGAATTTACAGGGAGAGTGGCTTTTAGGCAGGCAAGCAATGCTTCAGAACAAACGTGCTTGGCCCAGGGTCTAATTAGAGATAGTCCGACAGAAAGGTAACAGAGATTATCTTACTCTTTACGAGGAATCCTGGATACTCTTTTCAATAAGATCTGGTCTGTGCATCTGGACTTATCCCAGTGCAGGAAGGTAGATTCCGTTTTTCCCTGCGAATGTTACCTCCTATTGGCAATTTTAAAAAGGTGCCTTTTCACCATAGGGATGGATTGACCATTAAGGCCACTGGGAGAAGCGCGCGGTGCGGCAAACTGGATGGTGTGTTTTTTTCGTGTACACCACCACTGCGCATGCTCCGTTGGGTGCTTGTGCACATCCATGGAGATGTGGGGAAAAAAACACCTTTTTCGCAAGGGGACATGGACGGGCGCCGGTTGCCTCCGGAAACGCGATCAGACATCTGCCCTTGCCCTGCAGTCACCGGAAACGAGTACCTCCGGGGTACTAGTTTTTTGCTGCGTATTTTCGGCGGGAAGCCTCAGTTGAGCCACGGAAGTGCTACGCTTCCCAGATGTGCCGGTGAGATCGCGCCCGGAAACTCCGCCTGTCTTCCATCGCTCTAGCGTGGCTAATGCTCCGTGTGACCGCAGCCAGAGATTATCTTACTCTGAACAAGGAATCCTGGATACTCTCTTCAATAAGATCTGGTCGGTGCATCTGGACTTATCCCAGTGCAGGAAGGTAGATTCCGTTTTTCCCCTGCGAATGTTACCTCCTATTGGCAATTTTAAAATGGTGCCTTTTCACCATAGGGATGGATTGACCATTAAGGCCACTGGGAGAATTCCCGGCAGGCTGATAGTTTGGAGTGTACCTGGGAGGGTACCCACACCCGCTGCACTGATGTCACCCCCAGACTGAAGTGTGTGTGGATGGAAGCCCCGGCTGCTGCTAGCCAGAAGCAGAGAAAGGGAAAGTGCTGGCCTGGACTCACCTTGCCCAGGGTGGCGAAGGGCTGGGGGGTTAGGGTAGCCAGATCCAGGTTGGGAAACTCCTGCAGATTTGGAAACTGAGCCCGGGGAAGACAGGGACCTCAGTGGGCTACAATGCCATAGAGTTCACCCTCCAAAGCATCTGTTTTCTCCAGGGGACTTGGATACCACTCTCGGACTTCTATTTCTCCTACCACTCTGGCACACAGGAGTCCATCCTCCAAAGCAGCTGTTTTCTCCAGGGGAACTGATAGAATCATAGAATCATAGAATGTTAGAGTTGGAAGGGACCTTGCAGGTCATCTGGTCCAACCCCCTGCACCCTGCAGGAGCAGAGCCGAAAGAGAGCCCGACAACATACCTGAAAGATGGTTGTCCAGCCTCCGCTTGAAAACGCCCAGCGAAGGAGCATCCACCACCTCCCGAGGCAGTTATTCAGCTAGCAAGCAGGCCATTGTTTGACTTATGCATGGGTAAATTCAAGAGCTGTGGTTCCAGAAAAATTTATGCCTGAAGAAGATTTGTTCGAAACACGCAGGCTATGTCCGGGAGGCGTGTTGCTAGGCCTGCTTGCTAGCTGAATCACCTCATGGGAAAATACATCTACTAGGCTTGCTTGCTAAGCTGAATCATCATAGTGAGAAATACAAGCTGCCTGCTAGCTTTACCTGATGGATCATCACTTGGGAAATGTACAATAGGTTGTTGCATTCTTCAGTACAAATAACTGTACATTGGTTGTACATTGGTTCCATCAGGAAGAAGACAGTTGGACTCTTCATGTTGTATAACTTAGTTTGAAAGTGTTTGAAATGTGATGTTGTCATTGGAAAGTGTTTACAATGCACTGAAGTTGATGTTGTGTGTATAAAAAGCAAATATATTTATCTATAAGTACATGTGAATATTGTGTTTATTATTTCAACATGGTGTTTTCTGTGTTTATCTAACTTAGCCGTGTTCCCTGTGTGCTTGTTGTATTCCCACCGGGAGGTTGGCAACCGTAGCAAGCCTGGAGTTTTGTAATGGTTTTCAAAGGGAGACCCAGGGATCTTGCAGATACAGTAAGGTTAGATGTACTTGGTGGGGGGGGGAGGAATTGCCGGAAAGAGAAGATTCCTTCACTGATCTTGTTGGTGAAGGAACTGTGTTTATTCAGTGGGGAAGAAGTAGAGCTGTATTCGGCATATGCTCAGAGGCACTCTTTTCTATATTACTTTACTACTTGAGCTGCGGTGGCTCAAGTGGTTAAGACGCTGAACTGCAGGCTGTGGAAGGTCGGTAGTTCAGCAGTTCGAGACCCGAGTGCCGCGTGATGGAGTAAGCGCCCGTGTCTGGTCCCAGCTCCTGCCAACCTAGCAGTTCAAAAGCAAGAAATTGCAAGTAGATAAATAGGTACCACTTCAGTGGGAAGGTAACAGCGCTCCATGCGTCTCGGCATTTAATCATGCTGGCTACATTACCACGGAAACGTCTTTGGACAGTGCTGGCTCTTCGGCTTGGAAACGGAGATGAGCACCGCATCCGTAGAATCGGATTCGACTGGCTTTCGAGCAAGGGAAACCTTTACCTTTACTGATTGACTGTTAATTCTGGTGAGCAAATACCATGGGGTAATTGGGCCCTGATCTTTAGTGCCCTTACTTGAGCACACTATATCTGTAAACTTCACATGTTCGGTCCTAACAATAGCTGGTGTCCAGTATGGTATCTACCAAAGTCTCAATAAAGTTAGCTTTCGTCGAAGTGACTGGTGTTGAGAACTGATTTAACCAGGATCATAAGAACATAAAAACATAAGAGATGCCAATGTTGGATCAGGCCAAAGGCCCATCCAGTCCAACACTCTGTGTCACACAGTGGCCAGAAATACCAGGTGCCACCAGGAGGTCCACCAGTGGGGCCAGGACATTAGAAGCCCTCCCACTGTTGACCCCCCCCCCCAAGCACCAAGAACACAGAGCATCCCTTGCCCCAGAGTCCCTATCTATACCTTGTGGCTAATAGCCACTGATGGACCTCTGCTCCAGATGTTTATCTAATTCCCTCTTGAAGCTGTCCATGCTTGTAGCCACCACCACCTCCTGTGGCAGTGAATTCCAAGTGTTAATCACTCTTTGGGTGAAGAAGGACTTCCTTTTATCCGTTCTAATCCGACCGCTCAGCAATTTCATGGAGTGCCCACGAGTTCTTGCATTGTGAGAAAGGGAGAAACGTACCTCTTTCTCTACCTGCTCTTTCCCATACATAATCTTATAAACCTCAATCATTCTGACAGATGCCTCTCTTTGTCTTAACCTGGTGCTGCCCTCTGACCTCCCCTCTCTCTCTCTCTCTCACTTTCTTCACATGGCCTTCCAGCGGGACACATGTCTCTGTAGGTTTCTCCTGTAGAGGCAATGGCCTCATACTCCCCACACACATGATGCCAGACAAGCTGACTGTTTGTGACAGGGAAAGTGCTCTTTGGATCAGGGGTCATTTCCTGCAGGAGCGCGCAGGAGCGGAGCTCCGTCAGTAAAGAGCCCAGGGGGCGGGCACATGCAACAAGCTCCACCCCCTGCTCCCAGCAGCCCTCCGTCAGAGCAAGAAGCAGCCAGGTAAGTCCAATGCCACCTTTAATACGTAGTTTTATTCAGGTACAAGCTCTCCCTCCTCTGTGAGGACAGATCTGCACGTCCCCCCCCCCCAGCAATAGCTAGCAATCCAAAACAGTCCAGTGGATCCTGAGCGGTGGGTGTTGCCTTCTGACACACTTCTGGTGACGTCAGGGGGTGTGGCATATGCAAATAAGCTATGCTAATGAGTTGTGCTAATGAGCTCCTGCACCTCTTTTTCTACGAAATGACTCCTGCTTTGGATTAGGTGTCTCTCTCTTCCTTTGTCTGCAACTTGAATGTGAACAGAATCTACTTAACTAAATGTTAAGTTTACCCTCTTTTTCCCCCAATATCCTTCTTGGGAGATTTATTTACTGCACCCAGTATCAAGCTTCTATGACTGAGCAAAACTCTGCTATATTAACCAAATATCCCAATAAAACCTCCATGTAAGACCTTTTTTAAAAAACAAAATGGGTATTTAATCTGTGTCAGGGCCCTTTTTCATTTGAAGAGTGAGAATCTCTTTTCTGAATAAGAACGAGTGGGTTTCAGAACAGGGCAAATCTGCTCCGTATAATTTTTGCTGCTGTCATGGACGAGTTGTTGCTTTCTTTTCCTTCATTTCCATTTTGGTGTAATGGTTAAGAGCGCGGACTCTAATCTGGGAGAGCCAGGTTTTGATTCTCCAGTCTTCCATATGCAGCTGCTGGTGTCACCTTGGGTCAGTTACGAGTTCTCTCAGAGCTGTTCTCTCAAGGGCAGTCCTCAAAAGAGCTCTCTCAGCCCCACCTCCCTCACAGGGTGTCTGTTGTGGGGAAGGGAAGGGAAGGAGATTGTAAGCCGCTCTGAGACTCTGAGTGAAGGGCGGGGTATAAATCCAATCTCTTCTCCTCCTCCTCCTCCTCCCCCCCTTTTGCCATTGATATTCCTTTTGTTTGTTGGTTCGTTTCATTTTTATTTCGTTTATCTTCTGTGAGCTCAAAACTGATGCCAAAAACCAGGTGTTGATCTGAATGAAGAAAATGTGCAAAAACAGAAACGGGTGAGGGAGCTGACAGGTTCATTGTGCGTCGCCTTGGACCAAGAGGAAAGCTGGGATAGAAATATTTTAATAAATAAACAGATAAATTCGCTTTGCACAAGAGAGAAAGGAAATATCACAGTGGGGATATTCAGATGGAGCCAAACATCTTTTCAGTCCCTTATGAGGGGGGGGGGGGGGGGGGAAACCCACTGCCCATGTTCATCCTGGATTCCCCAAAGAAACATTCCCTTGGCTCGCTTCCATTTTGAAGAATTCCCACAAGACCGTCGATTTGAACAGGTTCAATTGTTAGTTCCTTGCTTGGCTTTTTTGGCCCCTCGGGAGAAATCAGACCCCTGAAATTTTGTAGCTCTACTCCCCTTAGGGAGGCCAGTTTCCAGGTGGGGATCCCCCAGAATTACGGCTAATCTCCAGACTGCAGGGATCAGTTCTCCGTACTTCAGTGAGATCTCCAGGTCCCACAATGTTCCCTCTAAGCTGTGGAGTCTTGTGAGCAAAAATTCTACTTCGTGAGCTACTGGCATTCAAGTTGTGAGTGAGCGAGTGGGCTCCAGCATACATTACTTTGCTCTGGAGCCATCCTTCCTGAGCTAAGACAAAAAATGTGTGAGCCGGAGGCTAAAAAACTGTGAGCTAGCTCACACTAACTCAGCTTAGAAGGAACACTGGTCCCGCCTGGAGGTTGGCAACTTTATCAGGCCACCAGGACACTGTCACGTCTAGATTGGCCCTAAAAGCACAGCTTTTGGGGCAGTAAACATGAAATATATTTCCAATTGTTATTCAGAAGATAATTGGCTTTTCAGAAATACGGGGCTGCCGCCTTTCGGAACAATACCAGCTACAGCAGGTCGACAGCACCAAGAATATTAAGCCGGAGGAGTGGAATTGAATGATTGGGCGGATAACCAATTTTGCATTGTGGTGCCTGGAGTTCATTTTTCCCCACCGAATGGTTTCCTTGCTCCCAGATGAAAACAGGTGTTGAAAATCCCACTTTCTCCCCCCAAATTTGGTCATTTCTGACCATGGAATACAGACTGGATTGCAAAAGCAGATGAGCAATGGGTCTCCAACCTAAGGATCCCACCCTCCAAAGTCTGTTCATCCTGAATGGAATGTACCTGTTGCCATTGCTAAACATTCAGCTTTCCCACATTCTCCGTTTCCTTACTTGTAAGTTCCTGTCGATTCCGGGTCGGTGGGTTCTGTTCAGCCCATGCTTTGCTCCCTCTAGTGGCCGATTTGATATTACACCGTTCTATGTCTAGGATATCTCCCTGTAGATTTAAACGGCAGGTTTGTATGCCAGCCATAAACTGGTGTAATATCATATCGACCACTAGAGGGAGCAAAACATGGTGCTGAACAGCAACCTCCCCCCCCAAGAAACAGGAACTTACAAATGAGGAAATTGAGAATATGGAAAAGCTGTTGTGTGTGAGTGTGTGTGTGTGTGTGTGGGTGCTTTGAAGCAAACTGCCCCCCTCGCCCTTGATGGTCCTTAGGGATCTACTTCTCCCTTACTTTTCTTCGTTTTTTCATCCCAAGTTTTGTGAATCGATTTCTGTTCTCTTTCGTCTTCTCCCTCACCCCCCCCCACAGAACACAAAGAGACTCAAGGCAGAGCAAAGGGTGATAGAAAGCACAAGTCCGGTGCCGAAAAGGGCGGCCCATAGATTTCCCCTCCTCCAGTTGCAATGTGAAGTTATGGGAATTAGATGAGCTCATAAAGTCATGCGTTCCTCCTCTCCCCAACCACCGCAATGTCGGCCACTTCTGTGGCGCTGGAAGAAGGATGGATGAACACAACCTCATGTGCGGATGATGACCAGGATTGGAGGGACTCAACACTCCACCAACATTTCCCCGTGGCCAAATTGTGGTCCTTATCAGAGCTTATTCTGCTACTGTGGCTAGTGGAATGGAGTCCCCCTCTGTGCCTTGCACCTCTGATTGGCTGGGTCCTCTGAAACGAGGGGAAAGGGTAGGATTTGGAAGCGGGCTGTCTTGGGGAGAGTCTGCGATGCCCTCCTCTTGAACAAGCTGCGCATCACAGACGCATCATTTCTGCACCAATGCAAACCAGACTGCCATCATTTCAGGCACCCCATCTGCATGCCGCTTGCTGAGTTTCTGATCCCCAGATCAGTCAACAAAACCTTGTGTCCAAGTTCAAGAGGTAGCATTTGGACTTGGGATGGCTCATTATTGCACAAGAAGAAGAAGAGGAGATTGGATTTATACCCCACCCTTCACTACCCAAAGGAGCCTCAGAGCGGCTCACAAACTCCTTTCCCTTCCCCTCCCCACCACAGACACCCTGTGAGGTAAAAGAAGAAGAGATTGGATCTATACCCCGCCCTTCACTACCCAAGGAAGTCTCAGAACGGCTTACAAACTCCTTTCCCTTCCCCTCCCCACAACAGACACCTTGTGAGGTAGGTGGGGCTGAGAGAGCTCTGACAGAAACTGCTCTTTTTTTTCAAGAACAGCTCTTGTCAGAACTATGGCTTGCCCAAGGTCATCCAGCAGGTGCAAGTGGAGGAGTGGGGAATCGAACCCGGTTCTCCCAGATTAGAATCCGCACACTTAACCACTACACCAAACGAGACCCTTTCCCCTTGAAGAATCACACATGTGCAAACCAGCTCTTGGGTTTTCCTTTCCAATTTGGATTCCGAGGTCCTCATGACAGAGACGTTTCCCTCCCTCCCTGTCCTTGTCTTTCTCCTCCTGCGGTCACCACCTTCACTGTCAGACTCAAGATTATGTCATTCTGCCCCTCCTCCATTTAAGCCTCACAACAGCCCTGCAAAGTAGCTTAGGCTGAGAGCATGTGAGTGGCCCAAGGTCACCCAGCGAGCTTCCATGGCAGAGTGGGGGTTCGAACCTGGGTTTCCCAGATACTAGTCCAACACTCCAACCACTACACCGCACTGGCTCTTTGGGGTGGGGAACGGTTGTCTTGCTCGCACTAAGTGCCGCATAAACACTGGCGCACCGATAGCTTGTATGTGCTGCAGTGCAGTTTCAGAGTTCCCGAGCACACCACGAGGCTCAGGGCTTCTGGAACTTCTCAGAGCTAGTCTGTTTCTGTAACCACTACGCCACCTGGCAGGGCACTGAACATGGATGCCTGTGTGTGACCAACGCTGCGTCTGCTTCCCATTGCCTTGAATGAGGATTCCCACATAGGTGAGGGGAATCTAAACACCCATCCATACTTCCACACCCAGAGAAGATGTCTGAACTGTGGCAAGTACAGGGCTCTTTTTGTAGCAGGGACTCCTTTGCATATTAGGCGACACACTCCCTGATGTAGCCAATCCTCCAAGAGCTTACAGTAGCCCACGTAAGAAGAGCTACTGTCCCAATATGCTAATGAGTTCCTGCTGTTGGGTGTGGCCTAGTATGCTAATGAGTTCCTGCTGGGTTCCTGCTACAAAAAGAGCCCTGCAAGGGTATGCCAAACTCCCTTACTATCCACCAACGATGTGTGCCGTTTTCAGGCACATCTACAGCTGGAGATGTGGGTGATGGAGAGAGGGATTGAAATGTTGAATTCACTGCCAGACGACGTAGTGATGGCTGCAGAAATAAACAGCTTTAAAGGGGGGTTAGATAGATCCACAGAGGATAAGTGTATCAATGGCTACTAGCCAAGGTGACTGAGGGGAACCTCCATATTCAGAGGGACTAATCCTCTGAATCGCAGAGCCAGGAGGCAACCTCAGGGCAAGGCCTCGGCCTCTCTGCCCTGCTGTTGGCTCAGCCTCTATGCCCTGCTGTTGGCCCTCCAGAGGAACTGGTTGGCCACTCTGTGAGACAAGATGCTGGACTAGACGGACCAGTGGTCTGATGGAGATGAGAAGACCCCACCACTGGCCTGACCCGTTTGTCTTCCCCCAAATCCCCAGTTTTCAACAGCTTCATCCTCATCTAGGAACTAATGACTAATCCTTCTTTTGTTTCCTTTGGATTCATATATTTTTGGTCAGCAGTTTTAGTTTCCCACTTTCTGCCATCCATTTAGTTGGTTTTATGCACTATTAACACAATATGCATAACTAGGTTAGATCGCTGGTAAAGATAATGCACGTAATTGTGATCTGCTGACCTGTAAATAGCAGACATTCACTTAACACCGGAGAGAGAAAACCCCAAATCCCCAGTTTTCAACAGCTTCAGCATTCACTTTGAATCTTGCCTCATCTAGGAACTAACGACGATTCCTTCTTTTGTTTCCTTTTGGATTCATATATTTTTGGTCAGCAGTTTTCGTTTCCCACTTTTTGCCATCCATTTAGTCGGTTTTATGCACCATTAACACAATAGGCATAACTAGGTGTAGATCGCTGGTAAAGATAATGCACGTAATTGTGATCTGCTGTCCTGTAAATAGCAGGTAATGCAATAAAGGGCACAGCAATCTGAATAACCCGAACTACAAAGAATTGCTGCAAAACGTTCACAAATTCACAAAAACATGACAGTAATATGTAGACATTTTCATGGTTTAAATTCCAAATGTCTTCTTTGTTCCATAGATGTCCATTGAAAAAGTATTGTTGGTTAACTTAAGACTATAAATATATCTACAGGCAAGAATCTTGTGTTGATATTTTGTTTGGAAGCAGGAGGAGTGTTTACCTTTAAGAACGACCTGGCAGAGAAATGTTTTCTCTCTCTCCAGTGTTAAGTGAACGACTGCTACTGTTTTTCACTGGAAGTCCTTGCATATTCAGTTGCCCCTATAAATAACGTCAGAAAAGGCATACAGTTTGCGCGGAAAACTGGGTGCCAGGAGACATTAACAAGCGCAAAACTAAAGCATCACAGTTTTGATGTGCACTTGGGAGAAGTAAAAAAATTGAAAACGGCAGATTTTTTCCCCCTAGGTCGAAACGGCAGGGAGGAGAAAACAGAACCTCTTCCTAGTCTCTTGTCTGCTTTCTGCGGAGGTGCTCGTAGAATATCTTTACCAGCCCTGGAATGGGGCCAACATCAGAGCTTCATGCACAACCTGTTTGTTTGAGGCAGCTTCTGGACACAATCCCTTTGTAAGATGACACAGAGCTGGTTCCTTCATGTGCATGCATCACTCAGTGATGATGTGTGTTCAGGGCCGGCTCACCCACTAGGCGAACTAGGCATTCGCCTAGGACGCCGGGCCCTGGATGGGGCGCCAAGCTGTGCCTCCCCCCGTCCTCCCCCCTTTGGTGGTGGCAGGAGCAAAAGGGTGGCTGGCTCCAGAGGGCTTCAGGTCTCCAGGCCCCACCGGGAAGTTGGCATCTGCACCATAAGGCAGCCTCGCCTAGGGCGCAGAAACACCTCGAGCCGGCCCTGTGTGTGTTCACCACTCAGCGACTACAGTAGGGAGGGGTGACCCCTGTGAAGGAGCCGGCCCTGTGTGTGTTCACCACTCAGTGACTACAGTAGGGAGGGGTGACTCCTGTGAAGGAGCCGTCCCAGGTCCACCATCCCCAGCCAAAGCTTTCAAATTGCCTCGAACGCTATGCTCTCATAATGGAGCCCGTGCACGCATGCAGCCTGTAGTAGCGGCCATGCTCATGAGGACTGAACGGCATATCCGGATTACAACACAGAGATACCAGAAGATCATGACCACTAGGAAAACAAGATGGGAGACCGCCTTCATTCTTCTTGTAGGTGCCTTTTCCTAACTCCTGATGCCTTCCCCTCAATGACCACGGATGAGTGCCGGGCCGAATTTTCACACAATTTGATGGGAGGGATGAAATGTGTCATTTGAAGGGCCATATGCCGCCACCACCAAGAGCCAAATTGTCTTCTGCACATAGCCAAGGGCAATGTAATGCCTGGTGTGATCTCACCCTCTTTCTTGATGACGGCTTTACCAAAAGAGTGGGGTATGCACTCATTGGATGAGGAGGACAGCAGTTGCTACTTTAAAGGAGGCAAATAATTTTAAGAACACAAGAGAAGCCAATGTTGGATCAGGACAATGGCCCATCCAGTCCAACACTCTGTGTCACACAGTGGCCAGAAATACCAGGTGCCATGAGGAGGTTCACCAGTGGGGCCAGGACACTAGGAGCCCTCCCACTGTTGCCCTTCCCAAGCACCAAGAATACAGAGCATCACCTGCCCCAGACATAAGAACACAAGAGAAGCCAATGTTGGATCAGGCCAGTGGCCCATCTAGTCCAACACTCTGTGTCACACAGTGGTCAAAAATACCAGGTGCCATCAGGAGGTCCACCAGTGGATGAGGAGCCAATTTTGCCCTGATCCTCATGTTGACTTGAAAACGACGCCTCCGTTTTCATGAAGGGGAAAGGGATCTCTGCTTCAGCTCAGCACACCTTCAACTATTCACCGCAGGTACTGCCTGTAGCTACCTCGACACACCTTGAGGTGTAGCCCTACCCTTGATTCCCAGAGATGAGCTTACAAGGGATGAGGCTTGATATCGAGAGCATCAGCTAGTGGAGCTGAACGGCAATGCCCCATCATCTGAACATCTAATGATGCATCTGGCCAATTCAGGGGGGGGCATGCCAAATGTGCTTACCAGGTTGCCCACCATGGTGGGCAATTTCTGATCTCCAGCCCTCTCACCATCCTTTGCTCCGATGGGAACAAAAATGGGGAGAGTGAAGCGATACAACACAATTATTGTGACATTACTTCCGGTTGCACTTGGAAAGGAACTCATGACATTCTAGGAATTCCACCGAATCTCTATGGTTTTTATCATAGAGATTGGAGAAATCCTAGAGTGTCATGATGTCACTTCTGGGGAACAACTGGAAGTGATGTCGCAAGGTTGTGTGGCGTTGCTCTGCACCCCCATTTTTGCTCCTGCTGGAGCAAAGAGATAGCTGGTAATCCTAATTATAATGTTACTGGGATGTCGGATTGTGCAAGGGCAAATTTGGTTCATAAATCAAGGTAACGATCTCGTAGAGCTGCTGTGGGGGAAAAAAAGAAATTATGCACAAGTTGAAACAAGTGATCTTTGTTTCTCTTCCGTCCCTCCCCTTCCCATCCGAATGTTTTATTGCATCGGAATTTGACCTTCTACAACTTTTGCATTCTGCTGTCTCCTGCCCGGAGGTTGGCATTGCTTTCCCTGGTGGTTGTTGACAAACCTTTACCAAGGAGGAAAGGGCTTCCCCCTCTCCTTCCTCACAGCTCCAAAACTGTATACCTGAGGAACCACCCCACCACTCACAATTGAGAGAATTGTCTTTAGGACAAGAGCTCGGATTGTCGATACCTCAATTTTAAACAACGAAAAAAGAAGAAGAAGGAATCTTTGGTATGTTGCAGTGATTGTTTATGAAGCCAGTTTAGGAACTGCAGGGGTGAAGGGTAAAAGTTGCCAACAGCCATGGGGTGAGGACATTGGAGAAATCAAAGGATATTGTGTTTGATGTTCATTTCATGAGTCATCTTGGGTGGCCACCAAGGATTCTGGTTTCTCCCCAACTCCCCAAATTTCTGGCCATCAAAGTCCCAAACTGATGTCAACTGTGGGATATCCCGAGCCTTTCCTACATCTTTCTTTGTGTTGTGGTCATTTTTTTTTTTTTGCCTTGTGCCATAAAAAGCTGGCTAGACTCTTGAACCGACATCATCCCTGCGTGAATCTATTTTGTAGTCTCTTGGGGGGTTTCCCGCATTCCCATTTTCCTCACCGGTGTGTTTCTGTTGTTTTAGGGGGTGGGTGGGATCTGTTCTGAAGGTGTTTTGCTCCCTCTAGTGGTTGATTCAATATTGCATCACATCATGTCCTGCATCCTCCCTGCAGATTTAACCTGCAGGTTTTTATGCTGGACATGATGCGATGTAATATCAAATCAACCCCTAGAGGGAGCAAAACATGTGCAGAACAGAACCCCCCCTCCCTGAAACAACAGGAACTCACAAGCAAGCAAAATGAGAATGCAGAAAAGCCCTTGGTTTCAAGACACCAACGGTTTGCCCTATTGGCATACAGTTCTTGGAGCAGCAGCTCCAGATTCAGTTTTTGCAGAGATAAAATGAGCGCCGGGAGGATGGGGACTCAGACTTGAACAGCTAGCATCTACAGAAGAAGAGGAGGAGGAGATTGGATTTATACCCTGCCCTTCACTCGGAGTCTCAAAGCGGCTTACAAACTCCTTTCCCTTCCCCTCCCCACAACAGACACCCTGCGAGGTAGGTGGGGCTGAGAGAGCTCTGACAGAAACTGCTCTTTTCAAGGACAGCTCTGACAGAACTATGGCCTGCCCAAGGTCATCCAGCAGCTGCAAGTGGAGGAGTGGGGAATCAAACCCAGTTCTCCCCGATGAGAGTCCGCACACTTAACCACTACACCAAACTGCCAATCAGAGTAAACTATACCGGGTTAGATGAGCCAGTGATCTTATTCAGTTAGACAGCTGCAGACATTCAAATTCATATTTGAATCTTCTTGGGGATTTTTAATTGTTTGGCCTCTGTTACTGCACATCTGTCCAAAGGGGTGCCACAGCAAGTCCTCAGGATGTTTCAGGCAGGATGATTGGAGTATATTGGGCGGTCAGAAGTCTCACCGAGGCTTCCCCTGGAGGCCTGGATTTAACCCTGAAAGGAGAAACTCAAGGTCTCCTCTCGTCTTGATAAAGGCCCCCTGGCAAAGGCCTGGGTCACAAGCAGTGTTCCTCTAAGCTGAGCTAGTGTGAGCTAGCTCACAGTTTTTTAGCCTCCAGCTCACATGTTTTTGTCTTCGCTCAGGAAGGAGGGCTCCAGAGCAAAATAATTTATGCAGTAGCCAAATCGCTTGCTTGCTGACAACTTCCCGGTAGCTCACAAAGTAGGATCTTTGCTCACAAGACTCCACAGCTTAGAGGGAGCATTGCGAGTCACAAGCTGTATCTCTGGGACCCAGCTCCGTTCCCCGCATTCCCATACAGCTATCCCACATTTTGAGGTTCTCAGGTGCTGAAACTGGGCTCTTCCCAGTCCAAGATGACTGCCTTAACCAATATGACTGCCTCTCAGCCCTGTAATGAGGAAAAACAGCCTAGTATTTCCTGTTCTCTATTTGGCTCCTCCCCTTGGTCCACCTCTTCCTCTTTATGTGGCTCCTCCTTTTGCTCACTGCCTCGGCCTTTGAGCTGGGCTTCTCCCTTTCCCTTGTTTGCTCTCTCCCATCCATCCCCTCCCCTTCTGGTGTTGTCTAAGCCACCTTCTGGTATGGAGCTTCTGGCCAGAGCACCCGCTTTAGAATTGCTTCGTCTTCCTAATTATCAATACTGCCCCGGACTGATACTTTTTGAAACAAAACCAAGGGCGCGATCACATGCACAATTAGCCGTGCCATAGGCACGAATGCCGGGCGGATTTAAAGGGGGCGAGCAGACACGAACATCTGGGAAGCGCCCTGCACCCATCAGTAAAAAGACACCAGGGAAAGTTTGATAGCAAACAGGTTGCTATGAACCACAGACGGATCTTCCCCCATCTGATTGCTCCAGCGTGCTCTCATGGCGTCGGGATGGTCTGATCAGGCCATCCCGACTCTGTGCCATTGTCCCCCCCCCTTCTCAGTATGCGCGTCATCGCACATTCCATAGGGAACCCTCAGTGCTGAGATGTGATTCATTGATTCCCCGTTTAAGAGCATCGGGAACAAATGGAATTCCCCCCGACTCACCCGTGGTTGCGTCTGATCACGTAGTGGCGGGCTTCCCCTGCAGCTTCAAAGGACTGTGTGATCACACAACTGCGGGTCAAATTTCTCTGGGGAAAATAGCCTCGCTCCCCCCCCCCGGTGTTATCTTGCACGTGTGACCGCCACCCAAATTAAATAATACTGGATTTGGCAAAGAGAATTTTAACCTTATCAATTTGTCATAGTGATCCACGAGCTTTAAGATTTCCATTTGCAACATTTTGGATTCAGACTACATTCTCTCCCCCTCACCCCCCTGCCCACAAAACCCCCACCAGATTTTGGGGGAAAAAATTCAGCTCAGCTTTAGTATATAAACATGCTCCTTAAATGATTATTTTCTGGACATCAGAGTCCTTGAAGGTGGTTGAACAGGATTGTCCCTCAGAGAGGCAAGGGGAAGGAAATCCACTGTGACCAGTCCAAAATGCTTATTGTATCTCTTTTTTCCAGGGCTGGGAATTTTCAAGCCATTTTACAAAGATCTAAAAGCAGTATAGCGGGAATACCTTTCAATGTTATGCCCTGATACTAGTTTGGTTTTGGTGCTAGAGCCCAAAGAATTGTCTGAAAAATAGGAGCCATTATCTGAGATCTTTCGGTGGGAGATTCCCTTTGTCTCAAAGGTCCCAGTCAAGGGAAACTTCTCCCAATGGAGCTATCAGATTAATTGCATTTTTTGCAAATGATTGTCTTTCTCTCTTCTGTATAAAGACACTTGTGAATGGATTCTAAAAGCAAACAAAGAGATCTGGATAAAGACACCAATGGTCACTGGCTGGAAAGGCGGAATGGATTGGGTTGGCTTTTTCCAAAATCCTTTTGTTTTTTGGTTGGTGCGCCGTGAGCATCGTCAAAGAGATCCAAGCCAACCCGACTCCCTTCATGATTGCTATTGCCCCTCCCAACTCTTGGATAAGCATTTCCTAACACCCGCTGTTGTTGGTTTTTTTTACAACACAGTAACATACAAAGGAAAGAAGACGGCAGGAAAAAAAAGTGACAAAGGAACGGCTACGATCACAGGAAAAAAATATACTGGCCCATGCAGAGACCTCCGAGTCGAAATAAAAATCTTATCAGACAAACAACATGTTACCCCTCTCTTCCCACCCCCCACCCCCAATAATTATTACATTACTTCAAGAAAGAGTATATTTTTTTCCATGCATAAATCAAATTTTCATTTTGTCTTTTTTTTGGTCTTTTTTTTCCTTCTTAAATTACATTTGAACACATTAACACATAAATACTCTCGTCAGACATGACTTAGCAGAAAAAGTAACACATCCCCAGAGTAAAGGGCAATTAGTATTATTGGCGATTTTTTTTAAAAGGACTTGTTTAAATATGAAATCTGTAAACTCCAAGGATCCTTCATTTTTCTTCTTCTCTCTCTCTCTTTCTCTCTCTCTCTTTTTAAAAAAATCATGAAACTAACCAGTTTCTCCTTGCCTAGCCAACATTCAATATGTCTCCCATTTGAGCACATCAATGAAATAACATGCCATCTTCTGCAAAATTATAATTTAACAGTATAAAGCTTCAAGTCGCAAATTCCAAAAACTAGCTAAGTAATTATTTTTTTTTGTCACATAAACTATACATTAAATATTTTTGAGGTATTTCAGAGAACATTGTCAAAACTTGCCCGGTTTGTGCTGGAGAGAAGGGTAAGGGGTTGGTTTTCCTCCTGCGCGGAGAATATCTTTGGTATCGATAAGCCATTTGGGTACTGGGCCAAAAAGATGGAGATGCTTCAGTTTGGGGAAGAAAGTTTTTGGTGGAGAGATGGGTTGATCGTTTGAGGTTTGGGGGACATTAGAGATTGCTCAATCCAGTTGGTGACACAAGTAATGTATTTCAAGAGACACTGGGGTTGGATTACTCTAAAACACCATCAAGGAACAAACATGGCGGCTTTGCCCCAAAATCACATAGTTGAGGTGGGTGTTCTCCCTCACCACCATATATTTCTTACTGATCTACTTTGGGAGCAGTGGAAAAGGAGCTATACTAAGGGAAACCTATGAGAATACATAGAACCTCTTCATTTCAACTACACACCAGTTGTGATACGGGAAACTCAGCTTTGCTCAGAATGGTAAAGCAACTTGAGTTTGGCTTTGTAAAATGGTCATCCAGCCTGCTCTGCTTTTGCAGGTTTCTTGAACTTGTTGTGGGGTGAAAGGAAACCCTTCTGGCCTTTAGGACTTCTGTCCGTACATTCAGAGAAAAGAGATGGCTGGTGCTTTCTTGGACTTGGAAGGCTTCAGAATGCAGGAACATGTTTTCTAAATGCTTGTTCTGTTGCATTTTTTAGGTGTAGCTTGCAAAGATCACAGGCATGCACCATTACAAAATAAATAAATAGATAAATAAATAAAAGATTGGGGGGTCAGGGCCCAAAACATCGCTGTGATTCACTTCATTCAGTCAGTGTTTGGGGAAAGAAAGAAAGAAAGAAAGAAAGACATCTTCGGGTCTCTAGAAGCACAAGGCCTTCTATCTGTTTTTTTAAGCTGGGATCTTAATGTTTGCAAAACTCTGAGCCACAACTGATCGTTTAGAAGGAAGGGGGTAGTCCCATGCACGCTACAGGATCTGAGTATCACCTCTACTGGCACAAACACCAAAACCCATTTATCTCATGGAATCATTCTATGCACACAGCATGTGCAATAGGGTGAGCATGGGAGCACTGGAGTGCTCCAGAGTGGTGAAGAGAATACAGGATGGAGGTGGGAAAGGTTGCATTCTGTCCCATCACCCAAAGGCTGTGAGAGTTACTAGAATCCATTGGATTAAGAGAACTGAGGTAAGATCATGTGAGTTTATAGGACGAAAAAGCAAAAAGGAATTGGTTTTTACACCTTTGGTACAAGGCACTCATCTAACACTCTAAAGATCATGTTCTCTCTTTCTCGCTCTCTCTCTCTCTCTCTCCCTCCCTCTCTCTCTCTCTGGGGAACTGGAATGGTTGGAAAGAGATCCGGGTAAAAGGGTTCTAGGTGCATGTTTGCCAAGGAAGAAAGGGAATGGGTCAAGGAACTTGTGTGTGTTTTCCAGCACGAACCGGGTAAGGGGAACAAAATCTTTGGTATCAGACGTGATTTTCAAATCACAAAAATCGAAAATTCAAGTGAGGTAGCCTATATTTTTGGGTTCTCACTAAAAATGTCTTTGCATGTTCAGGACCTGTCAAGTGTTAGCACTTTCTCTTGTTCTGGCGGTGTTCTTCTTGCTTGACACCAGGCCCTGGGTTGTTGTTCTTGTGTTATTATTATTATTATTATTATTATTTTTGGGTGGCTTCTCAGCCCTTAAATACTTCACAAAACCAGGTTTGGGAATCCACCATCTTCCTCCTCCATCGTCCGTTCGCATTGACACACCACGACAAGACAAGAAGACACGGCGGGGTGGGGGACACTTGAGGGGGCCGGACTGGGGGGGAGGGAACATTTTGTTTGGCTTCCTCCCCTTCTCATCCTTTGGCAAAACATCCCTTGGCATTTACTACACGTTCCTCTTGCAGCTCGGTTCTCTCTTCTGAAGCTGTTTTGGTTGGTTTAGCCATCTCCTCCCGCCCTGCATCCCAAACCCTGATAACCGCACCCGATAGCCAAGATTGGGACAGAACTGGTTGTCAGATAGGATATATCAGTACAATGTCACATCTGTATAGTTGTTTGTTGTTTTCCCTTCCTCCTTTCTGCTTCAGTAACAACATTTGGTGGTATTTTCCTTTTTTTGTTGTGGTTTCTCATCCCAGAAAGTGCCTAGCGGTGGCTCGACACATTGTCTTCAGCGTAAAGTGAAATCAAGAAACTTTTGAGCATGGATGGTACTCATTTACCCGCATCAATTTGATATTGTACCATTTTTTTTTTAAAAAAGAATCCCATGTTACACGGAGGGTGGCTACGGTGGAATTCTCCCACCTGTGCCTCTTCTGACCTTATTTCCTTCTGTTCTCCTTAGTAAGGAGCAGCTCAGGAGATTTGATTGGCGGTGGCATTGCATGTCTGCTCAGCCATGTCATTTGTTGGCTGTTGGGTTTCACCTCGCGGATTCTTTGGACTGATCCTGCAAGCCACCATCGAGAACACAGAGGAAATGCTCCTTCAAGCGCTGAAGAGAAATACCATCATGTATCCGTTTTTCATTAGTTAAGGCAGCCTGTTGATTGGCACACACACAAAAAAACCGGTTGTCTTTTGTACGTCGCCAGAGATCCTTTTGAAAATTTCAGAGAGTTTATTATGTTGGAGAGTGAGGATGGGGGAGTGCATTTCCTTTCCTTCTCCTCCCCCATGCTGTGTGTGCGTGCACATGGGGGTCATATATATATATATATGACACACACACACACATAAAGGTCCTGCCACCCTCCCCCAGTCTTCCCAATATGGATTCTTTTGTGTTTATGATTTCTGTTGTTGGTAACAGAGACAAGGAAAAGAGGCAGAAAGTGGGGTTGGTTGGGTATTTGGGGAGGAGCCAGAATAAAACCCACCTTGGGGCTGGGCTTGCTCAGAGACTGGAATAAAACCAAAGTCCTACAGAAGAAGGTCAGCTGCCAATCCAGTGTCTGGGAAAGAAATTTCAACTCCTCCTTGTCCAATGTCTTCTTTCCTCTGATTTCTTTAAAGCTTTTTTTTTTTAAATACCCGATTTATGTACCTAAAATGTGCTTCGTGACCCGCTTTAATTCTCGGTGACACAGTGCAACTTAGCTTGGATTCCCCATGACTGATTCCAGAAGGGGGGGCTAGAGGAGAAGGGAGTTGATTCCGTCAAGTGTCTGCTCCCCCTCCCCCTCCACACACTTTGGCTTGGAATTTCTTTGAGAGAAACAATCAAAGAACAAGATATTTTCTCTTGGGTGAGTCAGTTGATTTGGTACCATGTTGTGCACTTGGCGGTAATTGTAGTGGGTTTTCATGGATAGGTGATACTTCTGCTAATGAACTGGAGATGCATGGGATGAGTAAAGGCCCAGGTTAGATGTGTGTGAGAAGGCCATGGTGATGGTCAGGTTGGTGATGCTTTTGGAAATGCCCATACCTTTCCTCCATTGGTACTACAAATGCATTGGATTCTCTCCCCCTCAAAAAAAAAAAAACACAAAAAACCCCACCTCCCCATGCATATTTGACTTGGAAATGGAAGAACATACCTGGACCACTTGAGTGCATGTTGCAGTTTGGTTTTTGTTTTGCAATAAGCACTTGCCTCAAGATTGCAAATTTATTCCCACACAACTCAGTCGGTTGCCTTTTCCCATGTTGGAAATGCATTACCAGATCCCTGTTTGAAACAGAGGCCAGTTACTGGATATTTCAAAACCTGGAATGCAACACACACTCTTTTCACTCAGGTATCAATGTAATCACTGTGAGACAAAAAACTTGACTTTAATATCTGGGAATTGGGGGCTGGACACCTAACAGATTTCTCTGCCTCTTGCCAAGCTGTGCTTGTTTTACATGGAAGCAGGTCTCCCTATTCCTTGTGCTCCCATCCTCACTTTTGGGTGCTGGGCTGTTTTAAGGCATACACCACACACTGCAGATGCCTGACACCTGTCATTGAACAACAAGAACATCTGTTGTGACATCTTCAGCACTTGCTCTCACAAAAAGCATCTTCCATTAAATCTGCCCACCCTATTCTCCAATGGTTTGAGTAAGGAAGAATCCCATGTATTCTAAAAAGTAAAGGGATATTTCTCCTTCCCTGCTCCTAGTCAGAAAAAAAAAATGAGAAGGAACACCTACTCTCTGGCCTGGAATCCACAACTTCCTGTATCCAAAGGCTTGCCCTTGGGGTGAAATGGACCATCCAAATCACTAGTGAGCTTGGGTAGAATCTTAGAAGGAGACAGAAGCTGGGCGTTTGTTACCCATGCCCTCGGAGCATTCCAAAGCATCTGACAGTGGATGGTTGTGATGTGCGGCGTGGCCTGGTTGCTGTTTCATGTATGTGCATGTGGAGAAGGAAATGGGCACTTTGTCAGAGGGATGGAGTGTGTGTGTGTGTGCATGTGAAGAGAGACCTCATGCTTTGGAAAAAGTGCTTGTTGATGAAGAAGGGACTCCTGGGTTGGTTCCCGGCTCCTCCTGCCAGCGATTCATACACCTCCGGCGAGCATTCATGAAGAAATTGCTGACTGTATTCAGCTCCAGGCCCAGCTGTTGGGAGATGGTCATCTGCATTTCTTTGGAGGGCCTCTTGTTCTCCTTGAAGATGGCGATCAGGGTGCGGCGCTGGAGGTCCGTGAAGACCAGACGTTGCTTCTTGGGCTGCAGGTTCCGGTCTTTCTGCTGCTCCTGTTCTTTACGCTTGCACGCTGTATGTTCGAGGGAGAAAAAAATAAACAAAAAGAATGCTGCCGTTAAATCAATGTAGACTGGGGCTGCTTCCAATTTTTCCAAAGTTCTCGCAAAACAGATAACTTACAGCAGCCCTCCCTAGGTAATAGACCCTCCCCTGTTGGCATCTTGTTACTTCCGTGGCCCTTCCTTTTGGGAGTCTGTAAATTATACATTTTTTAAAAAAAAAATCTCCACCAAAGAATCAGGATTCTTGATTTCTGTACCTCGGCTGTGGTCACACACACGAAATAATCCACTTTCAATGCACTCAGTGCACTTTCCAACTGGAGTTTTACTGTGTGAACTGGCAAACTCCATCTGGAAAGTGGACTGAAAGTGGATTATTTAGTGTGTGTGTGACTGCAGCCCTTGATGCAAATTTGTACACATTTGCTTATCTTGGCATTATCACTTTGCCTTCTGTTCTCTGGGGGGAATTGTGGGAGGCTCTCGGGCTCCACCCTCCGGCCATTATGAATCTTAGCAAGCCCCCTTGTGGCTTCAGAAGGCATGGATCGCGCATTTGCCCGTTGATAAGGACTGGAAGCATGGCGGTTTCCCCCCATCACACAAAACCCAGAATTCTTTCAGGATGCAGACATCTGTGCTCAGTCGCACATTTAAGTATCAGCTCAAGGACTTTTAATTCATCACAGCTCCGGTAGATGATGCATATCCTATGGTAGCATCCTGTCTTTCTAATTTTCTACCATGGCTGTGGTCCTCCACACACTAAATAATCATCCACTTTCCAACTGGATTTTTTCAGCCCGTGAATGTCAAATAAGGGTACTTTTGATATTTTTCTCCTGCAAATATCTCCCTGGACACTGGAGTTTCAAACTACCTGGTCCTGTTTCCTCTATTGTTTGGGGGGTGGGGGGTTAAGTCCAGATTTTGCAGAGTATGCTGCACATGTCTGTCCTCACTCTGCATTGGCAATGTCCTCGTGTGCATTGATTGACCACTGCCGTAAAGCAATTTTGACCTGTGCGTATAACTGTGTCAAGATTGCCTGGGTGCCTTTTGCAGATGCATGCATTTTTTGTGTCTTCTAAAATCCCACACAGAAACACACCTGACAGGACAGGACAGGGCCGTCACATCAAGATCCTTTCGGTACATGCTTCATACATGCATGGAAGTACATTGTGGCTGCAGTCACACTTTCAGTGCACTTTCCAAATGGATTTTTACTGTGTGGACTGGCATATAATCCAGTTGGAAAGTGGATTGAAGGTGGATTGAAAGTGGATTATTTAGCACGTGCGACGGCAGCCTGCACGTCAAATGCCACACAAGAAGAATCGTCTGTACGATTGGATCGCAGCCGCTTTCTTGGCAATGGTTCACCAATGTACATTGTTCATTCAAAAAACACAGTGGGGAGGATGCAAATTCACTATAAGCCGTGACTAACTGCACATGTTCAAATTGCAGAATTGACTTGAGACATTCTTCTAATTAAACAGGAATCAGAGAGGACTGGAATGCATGGAGGAAGGATAAAGAAACAGAACGGGAGAAATCCACTCGTCTCGAATTAAAGTTCAGTTTCATAATTAAAAGAGTTTTGGCGAATGGAGTTTTTGGTTTACTACCCAGATCTGGAACTTTCAGCTGGACCTGAACAATGGATTTTTTCTCTCCCCTCGGAGAGCTGGAGGCAGACGGAAAGAGAGATGCTGCTCAAAGAGACGCAATTTTGTCTCTGCTAAACAGGTTCGGCAAATTTTTGCATTAGCTCAAAAACCTGCAGCACCTGTTACACCAGATGGTTAAAAAAAAAAAAGATGTGTTAACACTATCCACTTTCAGTTGTCTTCAGACCTATTCTGTCTCCAGCTTTCTTCAGGGGCTTTTGAAATTTTCATTTCATATCGAAATGCGGTGTGCCTCCGTTCCTCAATCAAACCCACAGCAGACGAATGGAAAAACCTACCCTATGACCATCAGATGCTTGCAAAGGAAACAAACAAAAATAAACCTTTTTTGGCATACAACAGTCATTTTTTAAAAAAAAAATAAGACAGATTTGCAATGAGAACTCGGGTCACAGCAAGTCAAAAAGGTTTCATTTCACCCTTTCCCACCCCTCCCCATCTTCCCATCTCAATTCCCCCCCACACAAATTGATCTGATCATTGATCTACTGATACATTGATGTCACAAGCGAAGGGGGGGAAAACAAAGAAGATCCATCCCCCAACCCAGAACATGACACATTTTAAGGCCACCTTAAGTGCATGGAATAGATTATTGCCTCAGGGATTCTTCTGAGAACGGGCTTACTATGGGATGTGACTGATATCCACAGGGCTGCTTCCTGTCCATTCTAGCAGTTTCCAGTGTCTGAATGAGATCTGCTGTGTTCAGCTGCAGGATGCGGGGCTCAGAAGTGATTGCAGCTAAGCGAGGGCCGGCTCATGCAGTAGGCACACCGAGGTAATTGCCTAGGGCTCCAGAGGCAAAGGGGCGGCAAAACCAGCCCTGTCACTGCCCTAACTGCCCATCTGTCTGGGGCATCTTGGTCTGCTGTGGCCAGTTGTGAACCTGGGAAGCACCCCTTCCCGTCCCCAGCAGGCAGCCTCTGGTAAGCTGTCAAGGGGAGAGGATGAGACAGGGCTTCTCCTGTCTTCCCTTCCTCCTCCACCAGGGGGCAGGGCTGAGAGGGCCAGAGCCCTTTTCTGGGCTGGAAGAAGAAGAAGAAGAAGACCAGTCATATGCTAGTTATAGTTATAATGTTCAATTCCCTACATGTTATATTTGAATGTAACTGTCCTTAAATCTTGTTGTAAATTTCGTTGTTGTAAAAATAAATAAAATATTTGATGAAGAAGAAGAAGAGGAGGAGGAGGAGGAGGAGGCTGAGAGAGCTCTTTTGAGGACTGCTCTTGCGAGAACAGCTCTGAGAGAACCCAAGGTCACACCAGCAGCTGCATGTGGAGCAGTGGGGAATCAAACCTGGTTCTCACAGATTAGCGTCTGCTGCTCTTAACCACTACGCCAAACTGGCCCTCAAGCCACTTTGGGTCCAGCTGGGGAGAAAAGCAAGGTATCAGTGTCTAAATTGATAAATAATAAATGATTGATATGGCCCTTCTGCCAAAAAAGAAGAAGAAAGAAATACACTGGACTTGTTATGGCTACAGTTTAGGATTCTGTAAACCCAGGTCAACCCCCAGGTTAGTGGAGGCAGGCACCGTTTTGTAAAAAAAAAAAGGGGGGAGACGGTAAAAAATCCCAAAGACGTCACCATCCAAGAAATCTGAAGTTCTGGTAGAATTTTGGGTTACCCAAAGCAGCCTGGAGAGCCCTGACTCCAGGTGGAGCCCGGAGATCTCCCGGAATCACAGCTGATCTCTAGATCACAGAGATCATTTCCCTTGGAGAAAATGGCTGCTTTGGAGGGTGGATTCTATGCTGTTGTACCCTGCTGAGGTCCCTCTCCTCCCCAAACGCAGACCTCTCCAGCCCCAAACATTCAGGAATTCCCCAACCCAGAGTTGGTAACCCTCGTCTTATCAGGGGGAGCTGGGGCCCACTTTCTCCTTCTTCATAAGTCCTTACAGCACCCCCCACTTATCTTAAATCTCATTTTCAGTGGCCTTCCATGGTAAGAACTAGGGGAAGGGCCTTTTCGGTGGTAACCCCCCCAAGCCAGTTATAGCATCCCCTTCTCAGAGAAGTCTGGTTGACCCTTGTTTTATTAAGATGCTCAATGCCATTCTAAGCAGTGTGATGTTCTACAAAGACCGGTGAAGTCAATAAGCATAGAAGGATGATACTCTGCCACCTTATTCAAAGAGGCTATGCTTATGTACCACTGGGGAAAGTGATAACTCTGGAACTTTAACCCTTTCTGCACTGACAGCTTGCTCCAGAGACTCCGAGGAGTCAAGCCTTAAGGACTGACTTCAAAGTCGCACGCATCCCCTCCGCTGTTCCCTCTAAGCTGAGTTAGTGTGAGCTAGCTCACAGTCTTTTAGCCTCCAGCTCACAGATTTTTGTCTTCGCTCAGGAAGGGATGGCTCCAGAGCAAACTAATTTCTGCAGGAACCAAATCGCTCGCTCACAACTTTAATGCCAGCAGCTCACAAAGTAGACTTTTTGCTCACAAGACTCCACAGCTTAGAGGGAGCATTGATTCCCTCTGCACTGCCCTCCCCCGATTTATTTATTTGTGTATTCTGTAAGCGTTCTGCATCTACAAGCCAAACCTGCATTTTTGAGCTAGGTGAAGAGAAAGGCAAACATCTTTCAAGACTTTTAACTGCAGACCCAACACTTCCCTCCTTCCCTCCCTCCCTTCCTCTCTCCGTGATTCTGCAAAAAAGAAAGGGAAGGAAAGGGCAGGGAAGAGGAAATCCAGGCCCAGACATGCAAGACTGACACATTTGGGAGCAGGGAATCCCCTAGTCCTTGATATTTACTGATTCCTTCTTATGCTCTCTCTGGCTTTTTAAAAGTTAGCCTTAGCGGGAGGACATGTCCTTTTTTGTCTTTGGAGAAGGAGGGAAACAAAACAGAATGGGGAGGGAGCGTCGACCTAAAAGAGAGAGAGGCGGAAACGGGGGGCAGTGGGCAGCACTTAAATACCCACAGAAACAATTCTACTTTAGAGAGGATTAGCAATTCAAAAGCAGATGGGAACAAAGAATCACAGCGAAGGGAGTTTTGGTAACTGCGGGGCAACAGTGTGCTGGAAGCGGTCTGAATGCAGATTCTTGTCAAACAAACGCAGAAGAATGAAAAAAGACCGAACACGAACCGGAAGGGAGAGCAGGAGGGAATGCAGAACGGAAGAATAGGATGCGCTCAGAAACCGAGGCAAAATATGGGTGCAGATAGGGCCATTGTTTACTGGAATGTCCCTTTTTCTCAGATGTGAGAGATTTGTGGATTATTCCATCCTTAGGTGCAGGGGTCATTTCCTGCAGGAGCGCACAGGAGCGGAGCTCAGTTTTATTCAGATACAAGCTCTCCCTCCTCTGCAAAGACAGATCTGCACGTTCCCCCCACCCACCCAATAGCTAGCAATCCAAAACAGTCCAGTGGAGCCTGAGCGGTGGGTGTTGCCTTCTGATACACTTCCGGTGGTGTCAGGGGGTGTGGCACATGCAAATGAGTTATGAGCTCCTGCACTTCTTTTTCTACAAAATGACCCCTGCTTAGGAGGGATAGTAGGTGCATCGGTGGAGTAAAATCGGGGAGACTTTTGGCTTGGGTGGATTCGGAGGTTACTTTAGCTGTTGCAAAAAAAAAAAACCACCCCACCCCTCTGTTATAGCAAGTAGAAAATGATTTTAAGATGATTGCTTAGCCTGGTTTATGTGGGGTCTAATGTGGCAGCACTCAAAACCTATAGGCTAAATGAGTAATATCATATAAGTTTAAGACACAATCCTGCTTAGGTCGGCATAGTCAGGGGCCATGGGGAAATAATTGTATTCTCTTATTTTAATTGCACAGCTTCTTTTATTTTTTACTGTTTCAAGACTGACTGTTCTGATTCTTACAATCAGATGTTTTAAAATCCGGGACTGGTTTTGTGAGTCTTTCTCCGGAAGTTGCTGAAGGAGGACAAAATTAGAAAGGGGTGTGTGAATGGTCTAAACAAGTCAGCGGAGAGCCAGTTTGGTGTAGTGGCTAAGAGCATGGACTCTAATCTGGGAGAGCTGGGTTTGATTCCCCACTCCTCCACATGTAGCTGCTGGCGTGACCTTGGGTCAGTCACCAGTTCTCTCAGAGCTGTTCTCTCATGAGCAGTCCTCGAAAGAGCTCCCTCAGCCCCACCTACCTCACAGGGTGTCTGTTGTGGGGAGGGGAAGGGGAAGGAGATTGTAAGCCGCTCTGAGACTCCCATGGGTACTGAAGGGCAGGGTATAAATCCAATCTCTTCTTCCCCTCTTCTTCCCTTCCTGCCCCATGTTCCTGAACTGGGGGTGCTGGAGAGTGGGGAGGACACCAGCAATCGAAAAGTTCAGGAATGGCATGGAAGGAACGTCCCTTCTTTCATTTCATTTGGGATTCATTTTTGGTTTTGACATCAGCTTCGCTTCTCTGTTGTTGTTTTTTGCTTGTTGGTTTTGTCGATTTGCTTGTAACGGGTACACCCACTGTACGATTTTCTGGTGTGATTTATGCATCCCGGAGATGTTGATTTATGTGCATAACAGAATGCTTTTTTTTAATGCCTAAGTAAATGTTGGGATAATGCATCAGTTTTACACCCCCCAAAAAAATCGGTGCACAGAAAATGGCACAGAAAGAAAAGGGTGGGTTTGATCCACACAAGGGAGACCCAACTTTCAAATGGGGATTTCGGGGGGGGGGCGGCAAAAAGAGTTGGGGGCAGTCATCAAAAGTATCACAATGCGAGAAGGAGGCTGAACCCTTTACAGACGCTAGGCTGAAATCCTGATATACGTTTTTTTGCATTTTGCCCAAGCAACATTTCATTTGCTCTTTGTAATAGTTGCCGTCTAGCCTTTACACACATGGACAGATGTGGATCCTGAGATCCACACAGTTCGATGCCAGGTTTGCACATGTCATTTAGCCCTGTGCAGCAACGAAGGCCCAAAAATTTACACACTTGGATCTGAAAGATCGATATTTATCTGTGTACCTACAGAGAAGGGCAAAGAAAAATGCTATTTGTTTCCTCTCAGCTTGTTCTAACGCTCAGAAAAACTGAAAGGGAAATCCAGCCAGCTCTAGAGGGCCCAGGGTATAGAATCATAGAATGTTAGAGTTGGAAGGGACCTTGCAGGTAGTCCAACCCCCTGCACTCTGCAGGAGCATAGTCGAAAGACAGCCCTACAACATACCCGAAAGATGGTCCTCCAGACAGGGTAGATGGCCTGTCTATTAAGGGAAGGGCTGGCTGCCTTCCCAGAAGTGTTTCCAGACCCATAGACAGAAAAGTTTGACTGGTGGGGCAGGGGAGCAGGGAGCAGGTGTGACGTTCCTGGGATCCCAGATCACCGCAGACTGTGACAGCAGCCATAAAATTAAAAGACGCCTGCTCCTTGGGAGGAAAGCGATGGCAAACCTAAACAGCATGATAAAAAGTACAGACATCACCCTGCCAACAAAAGTCCGCATGGTCAAAGCAATGGTATTCCCAGTAGTCATGTATGGCTGCGAGAGTTGGACTATAAGGAAGGCCGAGCGCCGAAGAATGGATTCTTTTGAACTATGGTGCTGGAGAAGACTCTTGAGAGTCCCTTGGACTGCAAGGAGATCAAATCAGTCAATCCTACAAGAAATCAACCCTGACTGTTCCCTGGAAGGCCAGATAATGAAACTGAAGCTCAAAGACTTTGGCCACCCAATGAGAAGGGAGCACTCACTGGAGAAGACCCTGATGCTGGGAAAGATTGAAGGTCAAAGAAGACGGGGACGGCAAAGGATGAGATGGTTAGACAGTGTCATCGATGCAACGAACATGGAAGTTGAGCAAACTTCAGAGGACGGCCGAAGACAGGAAGGCCTGGCGTGATCTGGTCCAGGGGGTCGCGAAGAGTTGGACTCGACTGTGCGACTGAACAAATTAGATTAGATCAGTTCCTGGGAAGACCACTTAGGTCTTCCCTTCCAGAGCCACCCTGCTGCTTCTGGATAGGGCTGCAGGGGGCTGGGGAAGGGAAGGGACCTGCCACTTCTGGTCAATTTCACTCCCCTCCAATCAATTGTTAAACCTAAGGCCTCCCCCTCATGAGAACATCAGAAGAGCCCTGCTGGATCAGACCAGTGAGGGTCCCTCTAGTCCAGCATCCTGTCTCCCACAGTGGCCAGCCAGTTCCTCTGGAGGGCCAACAACAGGGCAGAGAGGCCGAGGCCTTCCCTGATAAGAACATCAGAAGAGCCCTGCTGGATCAGACCAGTGAGGGTCCCTCTAGTCCAGCATCCTGTCTCCCACAGTGGCCAGCCAGTTCCTCTGGAGGGCCAACAACAGGGCAGAGAGGCCGAGGCCTTCCCTGATAAGAACATCAGAAGAGCCCTGCTGGATCAGACCAGTGAGGGTCCCTCTAGTCCAGCATCCTGTCTCCCACAGTGGCCAGCCAGTTCCTCTGGAGGGCCAACAACAGGGCAGAGAGGCCGAGGCCTTCCCTGATAAGAACATCAGAAGAGCCCTGCTGGATCAGACCAGTGAGGGTCCCTCTAGTCCAGCATCCTGTCTCCCACAGTGGCCAGCCAGTTCCTCTGGAGGGCCAACAACAGGGCAGAGAGGCCGAGGCCTTCCCTGATAAGAACATCAGAAGAGCCCTGCTGGATCAGACCAGTGAGGGTCCCTCTAGTCCAGCATCCTGTCTCCCACAGTGGCCAGCCAGTTCCTCTGGAGGGCCAACAACAGGGCAGAGAGGCCGAGGCCTTCCCTGATAAGAACATCAGAAGAGCCCTGCTGGATCAGACCAGTGAGGGTCCCTCTAGTCCAGCATCCTGTCTCCCACAGTGGCCAGCCAGTTCCTCTGGAGGGCCAACAACAGGGCAGAGAGGCCGAGGCCTTCCCCTGACGTGGCCTCTTGGCTCTGGGATTCAGAGGATTAGATCCTCTGAATGTGGAAGTTCCCCTCAGCCACTCTTGCTACTAGCCATTGCTAGACTTATCTACCATGAATCTGTTTATTTCTGTGGCCATCACGACATCCTCCGGCGGCAAATTCCACATTTAGTTGATTTCTGTGTAAAGTAGTCTTTCCTTTCGTCCGTCCTGAACCTACTGCCCATCAGCTTCACTGGATGCCCTCGAGTTCTCATAGTTTGGGAGAGGGAGAAAGAGTTCTCGTTGTCATCTCTCTCAACCTCACATATAATTTTATAAACCTCTCTCATGTCCCCCCCTTAAAGGTAAAGGTTCCCTTGCTCGAAAGCCAGTCGACTCCGACTCTAGGGTTGCGGTGCTCATCTCCGTTTCGAAGCCGAAGAGCCAGCGCTGTCCGAAGACGTTTCCGTGGTCATGTGGCCGGCATGACTAAACACGAAGGTGCACGGAACGCTGTTACCTTCCCACCGAAGTGGTACATATTTATCTACTTGCAATTTCTTGCTTTCGAACTGCTAGGTTGGCAGGAGCTGGAATTAGAGATGGGAGCTCACTCCATCATGCGGCACCCGGGTCTTGAACTGCTGAACTACCGACCTTCCACAGCCTGCAGTTCAGCGTCTTAACCACTTGAGCCACAGCAGCTGTTTTCTAAGCTGAAAAGTCCCAGACTCTTGAGCCTTCCCTCATAGGGACGGGGCTCCAGCCCCCCCCCATGTGGTTGCTCTGTGATGAGACACTCTGCACCCACTCAAAGTCCATTTCCGATCTTCTTCTCATGCTGGGAATTGAGTGCCAGGTACGAGAAAACATCTTAAGCCCTGCCAAATATGGCAGTCGGCTTCCGAGCATGTGCAAAGTGCCTTCCCCATGCAGCTGAGGAATTACTGTTGGCCCTCAAACACCTGGAGAGTCTCAACCAGTGTTCCCTCTAAGCTGAGTTAGTGTGAGCTAGCTCGTGGTTTTTTAGCCTCCGGCTCACACTTTTTTGTCTTAGCTCAGGAAAGATGGCTCCAGAGTAAATGAATTTATGCAGTAGCCAAATTGCTCGCTCACAACTTTAGTGCCAGTAGCTCACAAAGTGGAATTTTTGCTCACAAGACTCCACAGCTTAGAGGGAGCATTGGTTGAGTCTTGTGAGCAAAAATTCCACTTGGTGAGCTACTGGCATTAAGGTTCTGAGCAAGCAATTTGGCGACTGCATCGATTCGTTTGCTCTGGAGCCCTCCTTCCTGATCTAAGACAAAAATGTGTGAGCCGGAGGCTAAAGAACTGTGAGCTAGCTCACACTAAATCAGCTTAGAGGGAACACTGGGCTTTTCGGATGGGGAGGGCCAGCTTTTCGGCTTCCCCACCCCCCCTTCTATTCACGAAGCACCGTTAACAATGAATCTCAGTTGTCCGCTTGCCATTTTTTTAAACACACAAAAAAATCCTTTTTGCAGAAGCCGCGTCACAGGCTGTGTGCAGCTCGATATGATTACAGCTCCGCAGAGCGAGGATCGATAGCGACCGTTGTCGGATCGGGAGGCAGAGGCTCTCCGAAGCCACAAATGAGGGGCCGCTTTCACGTTTCCAATCCGCCGCAGGCAGGCTTGATCCACTGTCAGAAGCCAGAGGAAGACGCGGAGTCACTCGTGTCAGAAACCACTGTCTCTCCCCGGTCTACAAGCAAACGAAGAGCATCGGTGGGCACTTTTTTTGGGGGGGGGAGAGAGACTGTCCGGAAAAACCAGCATCTGCAACAGCGGCCCTGAAGGCAGGCCAGCATTCCATAGCAGGTTCTCTGCATTGTTCTGGACACCTGCTGATGATGTCACTGTTGTGATCTACGGCCATAGAGCATGGATGCCAACCTCCAGGTGGGGCCTGGGGATCCCCTAGCATTACAGCTCATCTCCAGACTATAGAGATCAGTGCCCCTGGAGGAAAACGGATGCTTTGGAGGATGGGCTCTGCCGACTGAGGCCCCTGTCCTCCCCAGGCTCCACCCCCAAATCTCCAGGAGTTTCCCAACCTGGAGCTGGCAACCCTACCCCCCCCATCCCCTGCCAGTGGCTGGGGGAACCTGACAGCCCTCAAATAGAGACAGGCCTAGAGAGGTTTGCTCAGCAGGAGTCTTGTAATGTGAGCCAGTTCGGTGTAGTGGTTAAGTGTGCGGACTCTAATCTGGGAGACCCGGGTTTGATTCCCCGCTCCTCCACTTGCACCCACTGGATGACCTTGGGCAAGCCATAGTTCTGTCAGAGCTGTTCTTGAAAAAGAGCCGTTTCTGTCAGAGCTCTCTCAGCCCCACCTCCCTCACAGGGTGTCTGTTGTGGGGAGGGGAAGGGAAAGGAGTTTGTAAGCCGCTCTGAGACTCCAAGTGAAGGGCGGGGTATAAATCCAATCTCCTCTTCTTCTTCTTCTTCTCTTCTATCTGGATTCTCCTGCACCCCACGTTCTGCTGAAGAATTTGCTGCAAACACCCAAAATATATTGGAGTGGAATATTCTACTGAATTATTTTGGGGTGCTTTGGCCAATTTGTAGGGATACAATTTGTAGGGATCCATCTGGAGACCTGCTTCTTATATGATATGCGTGCTTTACCTTTGTGGATTGGTGAGATATAATTTCCCATCTATGAGGAATCCTTTCTGAGACGGAAGGCATCTATGCTGGGCAAATTCTGTTAGATGGATTATCGCACTGTTACAATTTGGGTATCTATGGATACGGCAGGCATGAAGCCCAAAAGCTCTTTAAATTTTTAAGAAGCATCTTAAGGATTTCAAGATAAATCTACTCAGGTGCAAGACAGTAATATCTAAGAAGCACTTTCTTGGATACAAAGCACAGTCCTGTAGACTGATTGAAATCTTTTGGAGTTTTCTGCGCTTGGGTCCCTTTGAACCGAATCGGGTCTACAGGTCTTTAAAGCAACTCTCATTGAAGTCAATGGTGTAGTATAATTTGTATTTCACTTTTGCATCTGTTATCTATGATTCTTTAAACCTATATGCATCTGACTCTATGAACCTATGTACTATATGATACCTTTTAAGGGTTATATAATAGTAAAGGAAAAGGTAAAGGTTTCCCTTGCTCAAAAGCCAGTCGAATCTGACTCTAGGGTTGCGGTGCTCATCTCCATTTCTTAGCCTAGAGCCAGCGCTGTCCAAAGACGTTTCCGTGGTCATGTGGCCGGCGTGACTAAACACCAAGGCGCACGGAACGCTGTTCCCTTCCCACCGAAGCGGTACCTATTTATCTACCTGCAATTTCTTGCTTTCGAACTGCTAGATTGGCAGGAGCTGAAACCAGAGACGGGAGCTCACTCCGTCATGCGGCACTCGGGTCTCGAACTGCTGAACTACCGACCTTCCAGCCTGCAGTTCAGCATCTTAACCACTTGAGCCACCGCAGCTCCTTATATAATAGTACATAGGTAAAATTTAATTACATTTTGTGTGTGTGTTCTTTTCTCGGCCTCGTGAGGAGGACATGATTCTGAAAGAGTTAAACATAGTTCCAGAAGAGAGAAATGGCACCACGGAGAAGAGATCTCAAATACCCTGCAGAGCTTACCTGTTGGTCAGAATTTGAATCGGGCTCCTTGCTTGGGGCTCCGGCTACCCCACTAGCTACCAGGGCTGTGTCTCATAGGTGTCCTCTTCAGGTACAGAAAAGAACAGCAGTCTGTGTGTCTGGTGGGCCGTATGAAGCTTCTAGGCTTGCCTGGCCAGGTATAAAGAGTGAGTTCTGCCTCATGGGGTTACCAACTCTAGGCTAGGAAATTCCTGGAGATTGGGGGGGGGTGGAGCACAGGGAGGGCAGAGTTTGGGGAAGGGACAGGCCTCCGTTTGGTATAATACCACGGAGGACCCCCACCCCCGCACAGCATCCATCTTCTCCAGGAGAACCGATCTCTGTAGCCTGGAGCTCGCTTGTAATTTCAGGAGATCTCTAGGCTCCACCTGGAGGTTGGCAACCCTACGCCATGCACTGGATTCTTTTCCCCATGGGAAGGAAGGAATGATAGGAGGGGAAATGATAGAGAAAAAGAAGGATCATGAAAGAATAGGAAGGAAGGAAGGAAGGAAGGAAGGAAGGAAGGAAGGAAGGAAGGAAGGAAGGATGGAACAGTTGGTCACAGAGCCAACCAGAAGGGTAGTGATCTTGGACTTGGTTCTGAGTGGGTCTAAAGACATAAAAAGAAAAGAAAAGAAAAGGGAGGGAGGGAGGAGGGAAGGAGGGAAGGAGGGAAGGAGGGAAGGAGGGAAGGAGGGAAGGAGGGAGGGAAAGGACAGAGAACAAGAAAGAGGAGAAATGACAGGAAGGAAGGAAAGCAAGAGGGGCAAATAGGGTTGGCAGCTCTGGTTTGGGAAATACCTGGAGATTTTGAGGGTGGAGCCTGGAGAGGGCGGGGTCAGGGGAGGGGAGGGGCCTCAGCATGGTACAGTACCACAGAGTCCACCCTCCAAAGCAGCCATTTTCTCCAGGGGAGCTGATCTCTGTAGCCTGGAAAGCAAATGTCGAAGTATCCTATACTCAGACATTTCAAGTGCATTTAATCTTTGATGGTCTTCCCTTTGGCGTTTTTCTGCTGTTTTCTACTATCACACGCTGGGGAGCCCTGTTTTGTCTGCCACCTGAAGGTTGGCAGCCCTCGAAATACCCACAAATTTATTATTTTATTAAGTTCCTAAACTGCCCTTCCCTGCAGAACAGAAGAAGAGGAGGAGGAGGAGATTGGATTCACACCCCGCCCTTCACTCAGAGTCTCAGAGGGGCTGACAGACTCCTTTCCCTCCCCCTCCCCACAACAGACACCCTGTGAGGTAGGCGAGGCTGAGAGAGCTCTGAGAGAAACGGCTCTTTTTCAAGGACAGCTCTGACAGAACTACGGCTTGCCCAAGGTCATCCAGCAGCTGCACGTGGAGGAGTGGGGAATCAAACCCGGTTCTCCCAGATCAGAGTCTGTGCACTTAACCAGAACACCAAAGTGGCTCACAGGGCTCAGGGTGGGGTACGACAGTAAAATACCTTCTCATATTAATTCACAATTTAAACAATAAAAACACAGTTAGTTGGCCTGACTTGATGACGCAAACCTTCCGATTGTGTCAGGAAGGAGTTGGAGAAAAATACAGAACAAGAGCCCCGACCCGGATGGCCGGGCGAGCCCGATCTCGTTAGACCTCGGAAACGAAGCAGGGTCGAGTCTGGCAAGTCCTTGGATGGGAGATCTTAGGAGGCGGGGGCAGGCTTTATTCAGCCACCGCTCTGAATATCCTCCACGCCCCGAGTAGGGGTCAGTCACCAGAGGTCGACGTGACTTCCAGGTGCACACACACACTCACACACACACCAATGCATATATGGGGGAAACCCCCCAAAAAAGAACAAGAAAGAAGAAAGGGGGGGAAGAAAGAGGAGAAGGAGGAGGAGGAAGAAGAGATTGGATTTATACCCCGTCCTTCACTCAGAGTCTCAGAGTGGCTTACAAACTCCTTTCCCTTCCCCTCCCCACAACAGACACCCTGGGAGGTAGGTGGGGCTGAGAGAGCTCTGACAGAAACTGCTCTTTTTCAAGAACAGCTCTGACAGAACTATGGCTTGCCCAAGGTCACCCAGCTGGTGCAAGTGGAGGAGTGGGGAATCAAACCCGGTTCTCCCAGCTCAGAGTCCCCTCCCCACAACAGACACCCTGTGAGGTAGGTGGGGCTGAGAGAGCTCTGACAGAAACGGCTCTTTTTCAAGAACAGCTGTGCCAGAGCTACGGCTTGCCCAAGGTCATCCAGCAGGTGCAAGTGGAGGAGTGGGAAATCAAACCCGGTTCTCCCAGCTCAGAGTCCGCGCACTTAACCACGACACCAAAGAGAGACGAGGGAGAAAGCAACAGCATCAGAGGCAGATGTTGTTCCTCTCGAGTTTCTTTTCCTTTCTCATCTATATTGTTTTAAAGAGAGAGCCTTGGTCCTTTGTAACCCCCTTTGCCTAACTGCACGGCCGTGTCATTCCCATGGTGCAATCCCTGCCCACCCCACTGCCCCAAACGGCGTCCAGCCGCCCGACTCAGCACCCTGTCCCTCTGGCGTTTGGCACTCGGGTGGCCCACTCCAGGTTGGGAAGTCCCTGGAGACATGAGGATGGGGCCTGGGGATGCTGAGGTTTGGGGCGGGGCTTCAGCAGGGTATCATGAAGGGTTGCCAGGCAACCAGTGAGAACTTCCGGGGCACGGACATGGAACTTCCGGGGCAGTGGGACTTCCGGGGCATGCCACAATGTCACTTCTGGGGGGGAAACCTGGATGTTTGCGGTGATTACCCAAGGTCCCTTCTGGGTTTTCCCAGGAAGTGATGTCACAGCACGCACAGCACCCAACTGTTTTTTAAATTGTTTTCTCTCACCGCCACCTGGACTGGCAAGAGACAAGAATGGCTGCTGGCAGGCGGCTATACCGGCAGTAGGTTTGCCAGGCGAGAGCATCGTGCCAGTGAGAGGGGGATTTGGGGGTGGTCTGGGAGTGGGCGGAAGTGACGCCATCATGTGGGGGTGACGCTCTGCTTTTTGGACAGACTCTATGATTACAATTGGGCTCAAACCATCATTTGGCCCAGAAAGCAGAGTGTTGCCCTGTGACGTCACCGACACAATGGCATCACTTTCGTTTGATGCCATCACGTGGGGAACATTTATTTATTTATTTATTTTATTTTTCGCATTCATACCCTGCCCTCCCCAATGGGCTCAGGGCGGCCATGTGATGTCACTGCTTGGGGGTGGGGCTTCCCCCACCGCCCAGCTGGCTGGTGGCAGGCAGAAGCCCTGAAAATCGGTGAATCCCTTGCCCAGACGGGTTTAGGAACCCGAACTGGCAGCCCTGGTCTACTGTCATGGAGTCCCCCCCCTCCAAAGTGTTGGAATATGCAAGGTCTATAGTGCAGCCTTACGAAGAAGATCTGAAGATCACCCTACAGGGGGACAAGGACTTGTAGTTAGCATAGCTAGATTAGGGACTGCCCACAATTTCAAATTATGCCCTTGCTGTCTCCTGATTGGCTCTCCTGGAGACTTTCTGCTCCTTCAGAGCTTCCTTCTTCTTCTTGCTCCTCCTTCAGCAGTTAAGTTAGACAGTTAAGGTTCTCTCTCTTCTACATTCTACAACAGTGTGTTCTTCTTTACTAAACCTGCTTATTTTTTTTCTGAACGGTCAGTGCTCCACTTCCTTTGCATATTTAAACTCCGCCAACACAAGGCGGCCATTTTCTCCAGATCTTGGAAGTCCGGAGATCAGCTGTAATTCTGGGAGATCTCCAGGCCCCGCCTGCAGATCAGTAATCCTATCCAGGGCCCAATGGCTGCACCCACCCGGCTGGCCCCCAAGCC
>NW_015165346.1:0-68625 GCF_001447785.1 Gekko japonicus
TTTTTTCTCCTCATTTTAACTTGGTAATGCTTCAGTTAAAAAACTGTTGGAAGCCATTGTCATTTCTTCATATGTTGTCTGTCTGTCTTGGTTTCCTTCAACATAATTATCAAGTGCAGTGATATTAGAAAAATTAACAAAACTTACAATACTCCAAAATGTAATTTGCCTTTCAACAAATTTACAAAATAATTTCTTATGAAATTTTCTTTGGTTAGTTTTGGGATGCACATATTTCATGAAGTAATATTATTTACCTAATAAAGGTTTAATTAAATATAGACATTTCCCTGCTGGATTTTTTTTTTTTTTGTTGTTGTTGTTGTTCAGTCGCACAGTCGAGTCCGACTCTTCGCGACCCCATGGACAGACATCTGATATTTTTCTTAGTAAGAGTTCATATTTTTCTCTATGTATATCTCTTATAATATAAGGAAATTCACTTTTCTATAAATAATTCTGAAAATACCTCCTTCCCTTTAAGTATGTTTTTCAGTCCATTAATATTGATGGATATAATATCCATTCTCCCATAGTTATCTTACTATGCAACAAAAATAAATCTCCATAATAAACAACTTCTTTCTTCCCATTTTAGTACATTCTAGTTTTTTATGCCTGTAGCTGTACTTGACTATCAATACAAAACCTTCTTATATGAGCTATTCTGCCCAATCCTTTTGTTTATCTTATTTTTTCCTGATATTTTGCTCTCAGGCCATTTAAATTGTATTCCAAATTTTCCACAATTAAAGGTATTTTCTTTTTATGGTATTCTGACAGTTTAAAAGGAAAGCCTCCTTGGTATTTCTCCTTAGCGTATCATTTATTATTTTTAGTTTTGGCTAACTCCTAAGATTCTAGCTATTTATATAAGCTAAATCCTGTGTTTCTTTTCAGAACTTCATTATTAATCTCTTCCTCTTGAAATCCAGTTTGGTGTAGTGATTAGGAGTGTGGACTCTAATCTGGCAGAACCAGGTTTGATTCCCCACTCTGCAGTTGTCCTTTTAAGTTTAGAGTACTAAAAATCCTTTAAATGCTATGTTTATATTCTGATCATCTTATTCTTCTGTCATCTTCCTTGTATCCTGTTAGAGTTAATAGTGACTTGACTTCTAGAAAGCTTTATTTGGTCATAATCAGTTTCATAAACCTTGAACTGTTGCTTCTGTAACCAATTATCTTACTCTTAATTTCATTCTATTTATAACTGGTATACTTTGAATCCTTAGTAAAATCATTAAAATCTTAGATTGGTCCAATTTATGACTGAAGAATGTTGATATTGCTAGGAAATGAGCATAGATACCAAGTTTAGGCTGAGAAAACTACTGTCATTCCACAGTGCCTGTATTGCATCGGATAGAGATGTGCCATTCCCTGTCCAGCAATGAACTGAGAGGAATCTAGTTCTGCCAGTTTGCAGAAGAAATGAGATATGCACTGTACTGACTGGCTAATGTGCATGACAGCACAAACTTACATTTCTTCTCCCCTCGCAATTATTAGTAGTTTTTCAGCTCTGTTTAAATACTTTTTTTTCTTTTCAAATAATAATAATAATAATGCTGCAATGAATTTATGTTTATGCCCTGCTTTAAAAAAAAATTAAAAGGGCAACAGCCTACCTGAAGTTTGGTGGCAGAAGCAAAACAGGTGATTGAAATCAGCATCAATTTCTAGTATATCTATCAACTGGGAAAGCAGAGAAGGTGCTGGGCTCATGCTCACAAAAAGAAAAGAAAAAACCCTGACATCATGTTAAAGAGGCATATGTGTACATGCTGCTTAGCAATGATAGGAGAGGAGATTTTGGCAGGGGCAGTTTATTATGCAGAGAAAAAACTGCATCTGGTGAAAATTAAAGGGCCCAGTTCTCCTTCATCTGGTCATCCAAATACCAGGAATCAGGAACCCAGTTTCCATGCATATGCAGAGGGAACCAAGATAGGATTCAGACCCAGCCTTATGAGATTCATATATAAAGGATGACTGTCATTTTAGTATTGCTTCAAATCTAGACAGCAGAATTCAACTGTAAGGATGCTTTTAACAGCAGGTATTGCCATATGGATATTAATTTGTTGTTCAGTCGCACAGTTGAGTCCGACTCTTCGCGACCCCATGGACGAGCTCTCTCCAGGCCTTCCGGTCTTCTGCCGTCCTCTGAAGTTGGCTCAACTTCATGTTCGTTGCATCGATGACACTGTCTAACCATCTCATCCTTTGCCGTCCCCGTCTTCTTTGACCTTCAATCTTTCCAAGCATCAGGGTCTTCTCCAGTGAGTGCTCCCTTCTCATTTGGTGGCCAAAGTATTTGAGCTTCAGTTTCATTATCTGGCCTTCCAGGGAACAGTCAGGGTTGATTTCTTTGAGGATTGACTGATTTGTTCTTCTTGCAGTCCAAGGGACTCTCAAGAGTCTTCTCCAGCACCATAGTTCAAAAGAATCTATTCTTCGGCGCTCGGCCTTCCTTATAGTCCAACTCTCGCAGCCATACATGACTACTGGGAATACCATTGCTTTGACCATGCGGACTTTTGTTGGCAGGGTGATGTCTCTACTTTTTATCATGCTGTTTAGGTTCGCCATCGCTTTCCTCCCAAGGAGCAGGCGTCTTTTAATTTCATGGCTGCAGTCACAGTCTGTGGTGATCTGGGATCCCAGGAACGTGAAGTCTGTCACTACTTCCACGACTTCCCCTTCTATTTGCCAAGGAGTGATGGGGCCGGATGCCATGATCTTAGTTTTTTTGATGTTGAGCTTCAAGCCCACTTTTGCGCTTTCCTCTTTTACTCTGAGCAAGAGGCTCTTTAGATCCTTTTCACTTTCAGCCATTAGAGTGGTATCATCTGCATATCTGAGGTTGTTGATCTTTTCCCCAGCAATCTTAATTCCCGCTTGTGATTCATCCAGGCCAGCATTTCGCATGATGTACTCTGCATATATATTAAATAAGCAAGGTGACAGTATACATCCTTGTCGTACTCCTTTTCCTATGCTTACCTGATTTCAAACTGAAAAACTTCAATATAAATTGCCACTATCAGATGCAGATGAGACATCTGATATTTTCCTTAGTAAGAGTTCATATTTTTCTCTATGTATATCTCTTATAATATAAGGAAATTTACTTTTCTACAAATAATTCTGAAAGTACCTCCTTCCTTTTAAGTATGTTTTTCAGTCCATTAATATTGATGGATATAATATCCATTCTCCCATAGTTATCTTACTATGCAACAAAAATAAATCTCCATAATAAACAACTTCTTTCTTCCCATTTTAGTACATTCTAGTTCTTTATGCCTGTAGCTGTACTTGACTATCAATACAAAACCTTCTTATATGAGCTATTCTGCCCAATCCTTTTGTTTATCTTATTTTTTCCTGATATTTTGCTCTCAGGCCATTTAAATTGTATTCAAAAATTTCCACAATTAAAGGTATTTTCTTTTTATGGTATTCTGACAGTTTAAAAGGAAAGCCTCCTTGGTATTTCTCCTTAGCGTATCATTTATTATTTTCAGTTTTGTCTCCCTCCTAAGATTCTAGCTATTTATATAAGCTAAATCCTGTGTTTCTTTTCAGAACTTCATTATTAATCTCTTCCTCTTGAAATCCAGTTTGGTGTAGTGATTAGGAGTGTGGACTCTAATCTGGCAGAACCAGGTTTGATTCCCCACTCTTCCACATGCAGCTGCTGGTGTGACCTTGGGTCAGTCACATTTTCTCTCAGAGCTGTTCTCTCAAGAGCAGTCCTTGAAGCTCTTTAAAACAAACAGACATGCAAAGAAAACCCCACAGATTTCCCCCCTTCAACAATTCTTCTGCATTTCAATACCTTTTAGAAACATGCTTAAAGGTAAAGGTTCCCGTGCTCAAAAGCCAGTCGAGTCCGACTCTAGGGTTGCAGTGCTCATCTCCATTTCCAAGCCAAAGAGCCAGCGCTGTCCGAAGATGTTTCCGTGGTCATGTGGCCGGCATGACTGGACGCCAAGGTGCACAGAACGCTGTTCCCTTCCCACCGAAGTGGTACCTATTTATCTACTTGCAATTTCTTGCTTTTGAACTGCTAGGTTGGCAGGAGCTGGAACTAGAGAAGGGCGCTCACTCCATCATGTGGCACCCGGGTCTCGAACTGCTGCCTTCCACAGCCTGCAGTTCATATTTATTTGTCCTCTGTCACCAATGGCAAACAGATATTCTATTCTATTATTGTGTTTTTGGGTCCTCATTTTATTCAAGTGGTGAACGTGCTACCACTGTAGTAAGAATATACCACATGAGTCCTGCATGTAGTACAGCTGCTTCGTTAATATGGTTGCCAGGTCCCTTCATCACTCTGGCAGCATTCCAGGGGTGACCGGGGATGCCCCCAAGAGCAACCACCTGTCCGACCACCCCTCTCCCTCCCCTCCTGTCTGATTTAAAGGACTTCAGCTGATCTTGGCAGGCCACGTGGTCCCCACCGATCAGCTGAAGCCCTTTAAATTGGGCAGAAGGGGAAGGGTGGTCGGGCGGGTGGTCACTCTTGGAGCGGGGCTTGAGGCGGAGCTTCCCCCACTGGCCAGCTGGCTGGGGGCAGATTGTAGCCCCCAGAAGCAGGGGAACACCTGCCCAGTCCTGGGAACTGGCAACCCTATTCTTTAAAGATGCTTGTGGTGAAATTTGTATCAATTTGTGTTTAAATGTGGTAGCATTCTTGTGTGTGGCAAGAGTCTTACTTGCCATGGTCACCATTTCAGCGCATCCAGGAAGCACATCTAATTTCTCACTGTTTTGTTTCAGCTGCTGAAGGTGGTGATCACCTAAGGAGCAACTCAAGCACAGAGCAAATAATGTTCAGTTCTCAGACTGGCAGCGTGTCTGTTTTGGATGTTTCGGACAGAAGTGGAGGGAGGACACTGCAAACTCTAACAGATATCAGCCGTTCTCATAATGCAACACAAACCTCCATCTCTTCTAGTAATGAAATGTCCAGCTCTTTAAGCCGCACTCATTCTTCTTACGCGTTGACTCCAGAACAGACCAGTGGAATAAATGTGTCACCGGGAGACATGGAGTTCACCGGGAAACATGGAGTTCACTGAAACAACCCTTGTACATTCCCAGGCCCATTCAGAAACAACAGGTAAAGAACAAGATCTTCCCTTTGTTCCACATTTAAAATCACAGTTCATTTTGTCTGATGCTCCAACAGGGTTGCTGAGGCATGGAGATGACTGCTCCTTGTTTTAGAGATTTCCACGACTACGGAAATTCTGCACTGGGGGGGTCCCGAAAACAGTGCACCATGGAATACCCAAACACAGCGTCCATGGGCATCACAGTGCCCGTTGACCCCTTTCCTGGTACTCACCAAGTGTTTTTAGAACGTGGGTGGGGCCAGGTAACAACAGAGTTGTTGGCTATTCCTAGATCTACCCATTGTCAGTTCCGGGTTGTACCTTAAAGTGATGTACTGCTATAGACGTTTTTGAGTATCCATTATTCCTGTAAACTACTTTTCACCCTTGCAAATGTTGCTATAGTGCTTTCCTTACTCTCAGGATTTTTGCCCAGGGACACGTTAATTTCCATAAAAGCAATGGGTTGGATCCAGCTTACTTTTCTGCATGTGAGAAAGGAAGGTCCCTTTTGACCACCGAAAAAACTGTGTGAGGATCATGGGATCTGCATGTACAAAAGCCACTTGGGATGGGGTTGCAGTAAGGAGGGAAATTGGGTGAAACTGAGTGAGATAAAAAGCTGGCTGGATCCACCTCCTTATCTAGCTAGTTCCACAAACAAATCTGAATTATGCTCTGAAATCTGCTCCAATCTGTTCTTATATTCATTATACCTCCAAATATGACTCTATTCTTTTGTTTCATTCAAATTCTTCTCCAGAACAGATCATCTTTCCTCAGTTGATCTGTGGACTTCTTCAATGCTCCATTCAAGTTCTTTTTCTGTGTAGAAAACCTTTCAATTTAAATTTACTGTCATGAATAATCAGTTCCATAGTAAAGGTAAAGATAATGGTTTCCCTTGCTCGAAAGCCAGTCGAATCCGACTCTAGGGGGCAGTGCTCATCTCCGTTTCAAAGCCGAAGAGCCAGCGCTGTCCGAAGACATCTCCGTGGTCATGTGGCCAGCATGACATGATGCCAAGGTGCACGGAACGCTGTTACCTTCCCACTGAAGTGGTAGCTATTTATCTGCTTGCAGTTTCTTGCATTTGAACTGCTAGGTTGGCAGGAGCTGGGGCCAGAGATGGGAGCTCACTCCGTCACACGGCACTAGAGTCTCAAACTGCCAAACTACCGGCCTTCCAGTCTGCAGCTCAGCATCTTAAACTCCGAGCCACCACGGCCCCAATCAGTTCCATATAGGCATACAAATATAATCAGTTCCATACAGCCATACAAATAATTGTAATTAACCAAAAGACGATAGAAAAATAAACAAATACTTTTATTATTATATTGATGTGTATCTTTAAACTTATTCTTTCTCTGATTTCAAAATTTAATACACAATTTCTTTAAATTAACTGTACAGCTGTTATGGGGAAATGTGTTTCGGTTAAGCCAGAATCCATATTCCATTAAATTATTGTTATTAGCATTTCAGTTCATTCACATTAATCCAATAATGATATGCTTAATTCAGTTTGACAGTATAGATAATGATATTGAATCACTTTCAAATATTCTGCATGAATTTTTTTCCTGAATTTTTTTGGTCAGAGCAGCCTGTTTTCCATTACCTTCAGTTTATTCCCCAAAACACACAATTCTATCTAAATGGTCCTTTTTTAAAACATAAAAAGTGATTTTTAATTTTTAATGGAGAATAACTCTACAGTATATTTAGAAATGTGAAGCTTTCAAGTATATATTTTTAATAGGCAAATGTTTCTTTCAGACTGGAAAAAAACTGAATTTGAATGAAATGAGAAAATTATGATGAAAATTATGAAGTATGTGAATACTGTACTGGTCTGAATCCAGTGTGCGTACAGACATCTAAATTATTTTTCATTCGCTTCTAGATGCCAAGACTAAGCAGCATACCTTCAGCACCTCCAATACAGGAGAAAGGGGGCCTCAGACTGAGAGCACATTCTCTTCTCTTGCATCCATCAGGAGCGGAAATGGGACACTGAGATATTCCCCTAAAACCTCCAATTATGCACCTTCCACTGTAGATCTTTCAAGTGAGTTTCCCCCCCAGATATATAATAATACCTTTCGATTTATTAATCCCTCAATCCGGCAGAGCTGCTGGCTCTGAGCGATTTACAGTTACACGGTTTCACACAAGGGACTAACAATTTCATAGGGGTAAGGGAGGACAACATATAATTCTTTAAATCGCACACATTTTGCAGCCGACGGGGATTTTTGTTCAGCTGTAGGCTTCAGACGTGTTCCGGAGGCATTCACTTTTCGGCTTGGCTTGATGACGTTGGTTCTTCCTGGGCTGCTTTGAATTGTAGCGCCGCACTGCCACCGCCTGGCCGGATTTGGCCCATTACAGGCTTCTTAATGCCGAAGAGGTCTTTTGGCATCATTCATTCACTTCTAGTCAGTCTGTCTGTCTAACCAATTTCCCCCCTTTCACCTTTTTAAAGTATTCTCTGTGACTGCAATACGAAAAGGGTTATATAAGCCATTTGTGTAAGCCATGTGCAGACCTACAACGTGTTTCCTAAAGGAGGTTAGCTTATTTATTTAATTCCTTTATATCCCAACATTTACCCCAGTGGGGACCCAGGATGGCTTACATTGTTATATACCGTAAGCCATTTGTGTAAGCCATGTGCACACCTACAATGTGTTTCCTACAGGAGGTTAGCTTATTTATTTAATTCCTTTATACCCCACCTTTCACCCCAGTATTTGAACCTGGGTCTCCCATATCCTAGTCTAACACTCTAACCACTACACCACACTGACTCCCATCTTTTTCAAACCAAACATAATCAGTATGCGTACACTGGTGGTTTCCTCCAGCAAATATGTGGTGTGAACAAAATGCCCATATACATGCAGATGCATGTTGACCTGTTGTATGAGGAACAGGTAAACTTGGCTTGATGTAGCTGATGGATTTTATATTGGCAGTTTGGTAAAACTGCAGCCAGCTGGGTATCAGGCCCTTCACCAGCCTTGAATTGGAACATGGGGTGGGGTAGCAAATCTTCTCTGCAAGTCTCTCTCCATCCATAGATATCCAGTGCAAATGGAGGCAGTGCAGGCTGGTGTAGTGGTCACAAGTGCCTTCTGTCACCTGTATGTAGCTCAACACCTTTCACCCTTACACTCAGCTGGCTACGGTGATCCTTTCTTTTGTAAATTTGCAGTCAAAAAAGAGCTAAATTGCCTTCCAGTCTGCTATCAAGTCCAATTCAAGGTGCTGGTTATGACCTTTAAAGCTCTTCATGGCCTAAGATGCACATATCTAAAGAGCAGTCTCTTCCCATTTATCCACGTGTTCCCACTCTGGTTCTCAGGCTGCCACCTACTGGTTTTTCCCCTACTTAAGATAGCCTGTTAGTCATCAACGGGAGCCCAGGACTTCTCCCAATTCTGTAGGCGGAGTTCTGAGGTGATTGGGGTGTGTGTGCACCTTCTTTAGAAATGTTTAGGAGGCACTGCAAAGCAATTCTATTTTTCATGGCTTTTAATGGGGTATAAATTGCAGGTGTGTCTTTGCGGGATACAGTTTATTTTGGGAGTTTATTATGTTGCTCTTAAATTATAATGCCACCTTGAGCCACAAGGAAAAAAACCAGGATATAATGTGGGTGCTAACTTCTGCCATTTGGAAAATGAGCAGTGGCTTGTTTCTTCAGTAATTAAATGTGGGTGAGAGAAGCAAACCAAGCTGTTGCATTTCATGTGACAGTGGTCTTTTGACACACATGTTCTTTGGATTGCAACTGTGAAACTTCCTTTTTTATTACTGTGATTCACAAAACAATATACAATGGGCTGGATCCTCTGACTCCTTTCCACTGTCAGATCTATGACTCAGTTCCACCAAATTTTCCTCCAACAAATCTGTGCTGTGTACTATGAAGCAGTAAAATTTTGGAGGCATTTCTGACAACATTGACGCAAAGTACCAGTTCAATGGAGACACTGCTGTTTGGTTTCCTCTACACCAAAAATAACAAATTTTCCAATTAAAATTCATACTACCCTTAATGTAATTTCATCCTAATGAAACTACTCCTACTGCCCAAAGAGAAAAATATATATTTTCAAAATCAATAGAAAATGGTTGTGAATGTATTCAAGCTCACATGTGACCCCATTTCTAGACCCACAATATACTGGTTGCCTCCCCTGTCCCACAGGGAGGGAAATTTGAGCTGCAGCAGGTTGGGGAAGACAGGATAGTCACATTCTGCAAGCAGAAGTCCTCCATTGGATCCAACCTATTAGTTGGACACCTCTCGGAATCAGTTCTTGTATTGTGCCTCTCAAGCTGTATCATAATAATTGAAGGACTGTTAGAAACTCTGTTTATGAAATTTAAAATTTTCATCCATACTTGATCTCATTTCAGGCCCTGGAAAGAGTCATCGGCCCATTAATGTTTCAAATCCACAAGGAAGAACTTCCAGTGCTTCTACAGATAGTTTTTACCTCTCAACTACATTCATGCACGGTGCAGAAAGGACATTAAGGTCTCTCCCAGATAACAGTACAACTGATGCAGCAGAAAGTAGCATTTCTAACACTGAAGCCTCCAGCTCTTCAAATCCGACTCTGCCTTTACCTTCTGTGGCAGAGGCTGAAGAACATAATGTCTCATTGAGTGAAGGACAATTCACTGAGCATTCTACTGAGCGTTTGCCTGAACACTCCTCTCTAGCTCCAGTCTACACATCTTCATCAGAAGAACCATCAAGTGAGTTTATTTTGTGGGGGGAAACAACAGACTGCCCTTTGCTGCTATTTGTATTGCACATGCTTATACAAGCTGCAAGTATCAGGGATCTTGAAAAAATGTGCATTTTATGTATATAGCACACAAAAAAGTGCCAGATTTCTAGAGGTGCTCATTGTAAAGAGAAGCTGGTTAATATTTCTGTTATGAACTGTTATCATTTGACCAGCACATACCATTTGTTTTTGTAGGGTAACATTTCTTTGGCCCATAAGTATTTGAGGCCAAGAGCAGGGGTCATTCCGTAGAAAAAGAGGTGCAGGAGCTCATTAGCATAACTCATTAGCATAACTTATTTGCATATGCCACACCCCCTGACATCACCGGAAGTGTGTCAGAAGGCAACACCCACCGCTCAGGCTCCACTGGACTGTTTTGGATTGCTAGCTATTGGGGGGGGGGACGTGCAGATCTGTCCTCGCAGAGGAGGGAGAGCTTGTACCTGAATAAAACTTGGTCTTAAAGGTGCCCCTGGACTGTTTTGGACTGGGGGGGGGGGGGGGGCCCTCTGCAACTTACCTGGTTGCATCTTGCTCTGATTGAGGGCTGCTGGGAGCAGGGGGTGGGGCTTGTTGCATGTGCCCGCCCCCTGGGCTCTTTACTGCCGGAGCTCCTCTCCTGTGCGCTCCTGCAGGAAATGACCCATGGCCAAGAGCATGCCAAGAGCATTTCCCCTGTTGAAGGTATTCCTTTTGCATATGTAGGTTCCAATTTAAAATGTAAATCTTTTTAAGAAAATAGATTTCTGATGAAGAGTTCTAGATATCATGGTTATGGTTAAAAGACTTTCTGAGAATGAACTATTTGCTGAGGCGACAGTTTAAATTTTTCATTTCTAAATTCCTCTTTCAGCTGTTGGAAGTGGTCAACACAGAGCAAGCAGCTCTGGTACGGAAATGAGGACTTCACATCCTTATGCTGACACCGTGTCGAGCTCAGTACCTTTCAGCAGTGAAGAAGAACGGACTTCACAGTCTGTAACGAACACCACATTTACAGAAGTGACAGAAAGCGCCTCTTCCTACATGGAAAAGTCCAGTGCCTCAGAACTAAATCAATCGTTATCAGGGATATATTCTGAAATGACTGACTTCTCAGGAAAAGATTTAGATATCTCTGGACCTTCAACGGAGTCTGTTCAAAATTTCACTTCATCAAGGATAACAACGTACCCCTCCTTCCAAAGTGAGCCTTCAGGTTAGATTAATTTTGTACCTTCCTTTGCCTGGCAGTATCAGTCTGAGTGGGAGAGTAGGCAGCATGGTGTAGCCTGATCTTGTCAGATGCTGGAAGCTAAGCAGGGTCAGTGCATAAGAACATAAGAGACGCCAATGTTGGATCAGCCAGGGCTCTTTTTGTAGAAAAAGCCCAGCAGGAACTCATTAGCATAATAGGCCATACACAACAGCAGGAACTCATTAGCATATTAGGCCACACCCCCATGTTACCAGAAGTGTGGTCATCCAGCCACACCCACCTTTTGCTTCTTATTCTGTTGACCTTGTTTGTTGTCAAAACCCAGGGCTTTTTTTGGAGCAGGAACTCCTTTGCATGTTAGGCCACACGATCGCCTAGAGCGGGCTGGGCCTTAGGGGCGCCAAGCTGCACCTGGCCCTGTACTCTGGGAGTTTCTTGATTATTTGTGTTTTTCATTCTTCCTAAAATGCATTTATTTTTGAAAATTGGTGAGCGCATGGGCGGGGTGCCAGAAGGGATCCTCGCCTAGGGTGCAAAATAAGCTGGGGCCGGCCCTGGGGATGGGAGACCACCAAGGAAGGCTCTGCAGAGGAAGGCAATGGCAAACCACCTCTGCTTCTCACTTCCCTTGAAAGCCCCTTGCTAGGGTCTCCATTGGTCAGTTGTGACTTGACAGTACATATATACATGCGTCTGAGCAAAACCCGCCCCTCCCAGCTGCCAACTGTATATTGTCTGACAGAAAGTAAAGCAGTGTTTCTTGGGACGATATTTTTGTTGTTGATGCTGAATGAAGGTAGTCCTGTAAAAGCTATTTATTTAGTATACTTTGTGTATATTTTGTACTGGAGCTACCAAATGCCAGATGTTATCAGTGAACTGGAGGAAGATGGTATTTTAGACTAGGGATGCATTCAGACATAATGCTAACCTCAGTTTGCCAAGAGGAGCATAAATACATCTTGCTTCTCTTGACTGGTCTTCCCTTGCTCCCTCTTCTCTTTCCATGACTAAGGAGTCTTGGTTTGAAACTATCTGTAGATCCTTATGACATACAAATGCAGGAGTGGGAAATGGTCAGTAAAATCAGTAAAAGTCAGTTTTTTCATCTTGGTGAGTAATTTGTCAGTGTTTTAAAAAATCGGTCAGTAAAGTCAGTATTTCTTTGATTTTTGTGAATGCAGTTTGTGTTTTTCCATTTTCATTACTGCATTTTTGGGGAAACATGATGACTTCCCAGTGAGAAGACAGATTGTTTTCAGTTTAGTTATGAAGTTCTTTAAGGACTTTGTTCCTAAGAGTAAAAGTGATTTGGTGAAATCTTCCACAAGGTATAGAAACACAATTCACCTCTTAAAACATGAGACAATGAAAGTAGAGGTGATGGCTATTGTGGGATTCAACATGGCACATCTCACGCTAGAAGGAGTTGAGAAAGCGATGGAAGAAGAGGACAAGGGGAAAAAATGCTTGTGGATGCAGTGCTGAAAACTGTTGAAAAACGAAAGAGTTTGTGAATAACTTTATTTATTTATTCAATTTATACCCGGCCCTCCCCGCTGGAGCAGGTTCAGGGCGGCTTACAAAGAGATTAAACATATAGGTAACAAATTATATACTATCTTAACACAAATAAAACTCTACATTATCATAAAGTACTAGTAAGCGATCGGGTACTTAAAGCAATGCTTACAGAAGGCAGAACCAATACTAGTGTTGTAATCAGATGATATATATTGGTGGTTGGCTCATCTTGGTCTCTATATTTAGGCAACAGCACAGGCTGTTGGTGGTAAGCCAAGGACCAGGACACTGTCACTTCTCAGCTATCTGATGTTATTTGGTGCGGCTCCTTAGGCGAAGGCCTAGTGGAAGAGCTCCATCTTGCAGGCCCTGCGTAACTGTAAAAGGTCCTGATCTCTTCTGGGAGCTCATTCCACCAGTACGGAGCCACCACTGAGAAGGCCCTGGCTCTGGTTGTGGCCAGCCTGGCATCTATAAGACCTGGGAGGCCAATTGATTTTGTGACCCTGAATGCAGTGCTCTCTAGGGAACGAGTGGGGAAAGGCGTTCCCTCAGGTATGTGGGCCCCTGACCATAAATGACTTTAAAGGTAAGTACTAGCACCTTGAAGCGAATTCGGTATGCTGTCAGCAGCCAGTGCAGTGCTTTCAGTACAGGCTGGATGTGCTCCCGCATAGGGAGGCCCATCAAAAGCCTGGCTGCAGCATTTGGCACTAGCTGTAGCTTTTGGATTTGGGTCAAGGGCAGCCCCATGTAGAGAGCATTACAGTAGTCCAATCTCAAGGTGACCATCACACGGATCACTGTCGCCAAGTTGTTGCATTCAAGGAAGGGAACCAGCTGCCTAATCAGCCGCAGGTGGTAAAAGGCTGATATGGCAGTGGTTGCTACCTGGGCCTCCATTGTTAGTGAGGCATCCAGGAGCACTCCCAAGCTCCTAACCTTTGGTGCTGGCACCAGTGGTTCCCCATCGAAGGTCGTAAGTAGGATCCTTACCCTCGGGCTGCCCTGGCTCAGGCACAGGACCTCCGTCTTCGTCAGATTCAATTTCAGTTGGCTCAGTCTGAGCCAACCAGCCACGGCTTGCAACGCCTGGTCTAGATTTTCGTAGAGTCAGACTGGCCACCCAACAACAGATAGAGCTGGGTGTCATCTGCATACTGGTGATATCCCAGCCCATGCCTCCAGGCAATCTGGGCAAGGGGGCGCATGTAGATGTTAAATAACATTGGGGACAGCACCGCCCCTTGGGGCACTCCACAAATCAATGGGTGCCTTTGGGATGGCAGCTCCCCTAGTGCCACCCTTTGTCCCCAACCCTGAAGGAAAGAAGCAAGCCATTGCAAGGCATGCCCCTGGACTCCAGTGTCGGTGAGGTGGTGGGTTAGTAACTGGTGGTCGACTGTGTCGAACGCCGCCAACAGGTCCAACAGCAACATCACTGCCAATCCACCCTAATCCAGATGCCTCTGGAGGTCATCTGTGAGGGTGACCAGTGCCGTCTCCATCCCGTGGCCTGGGCAGAAACCAGACTGGAAAGGATCTAGAATGGAAGTGTCATCCAAAAGGTTCTGTAGCTGAATTGCCATGGCCCTCTCAAATATATTGCCCAAATAGGACAGATTGGAGACCGGCCGGTAATTAGCCAATTTGGCCAGATCCAGAGATGGCTTTTTCAGGAGGAGATGAACCACAGCTTCCTTGAGTGCCCTAGGGAACTGTCCCTTGTTGATAATCTCCCTTAGGGCATCTCAAAACCCATCACTGCCAGCTTTAATTAGCCATGATGGGCACGGGTCAAGGCAGCATGTGGTAGGGCATATAGACTATAGTCAAGAGCAGTTTGTCAACTTCCTCCGGGCTGAGCGGACTGAAGTAATCCATAACCTGACTAGAAGACGTGCATGGAGCCTCAAGTTCACTTACTGTCTCAACTGTGGTGGGGAGGTCACAGCGGAACAACAGGACTTTATCTGCAAAGTAGCTCACAAAGGCGTCACAGCCAGGGTCCAGTTCTCTAACATTTGGGTCTGCCTTGTGGCAGAACAGTCATAGACTGAATTATTCTAAATAATTGGGCTGGGCATGAGCTCGCAGATGCAATCGTGGCTGCATAATACTCTCAGTGGCTTTGACTGCAATCTCATATGATCTCATAAACGTCCTATAAGATGTTCTTGTGGCTTCATCGCAGGCGCACCGCTACTGTCTCTCTAGCCATCTTAGCCTTCGTTTCATCAGCTGCAACTCCTGGGTAAACCAAAAAGCCAGCCTAGAGTGAGGGTGCAGAGTGCATCGGGAAGCAATCTCATTGATGGCTGCCGAGAGTCAGCTGTGCCAATCCTCCACAAGCTCATCTAATGAGCTGCCAGGGGGCATCGGATCCCGCAGGGCCATTTGAAGCCATATAGGGTCCATTTGGCTCCGCGTGTGAACTGAAATCTGCTTGCTGCCCAAACAGGGTTGGGGTGAAACATTCAGATGGGCTTCAGGGCATGATGGTCCAACCATGGCACTGCTGAGGCAATGACCCAGTCCACTGTGACCCCTGCTGCGAAGGTCAGATCAAGCATGTGTCCAGCCCAGTGAATGGGAGTCATTACATATTGGGAGAGTGCCAGCGCCACCACGGATGACACTAGGCCCATCGTCTGAGTGGAGGCCACATCGTCCGCATGGACATTGAAATCACGCAGGACAATCAGTCTAGGGTGTTCCAATGCCCAGCCCGACACGGCCTCCACCAGGGATGGCAGGCTGCTGGACGGTTCTTTTTTCATCAAAGAACCAAAGGTAAAGTAAAAGCAAAGACAAGTCTTACTTTACAGTAATAATGTTTTGTTGTCATAATTATTACTTTATGTTTGGTTTTTAATATGTTTTTGCTGTTTTGCTGCTTTATTATCTGCAGTATGTGATTATTTTTAAAGGGAATTTTTTTGCCTTACATTTTGTACAACAATGAAAACATTGTCCTGTATTTATTAAAAAATTCAATAAAAAGGTGTGCAATCCTTTTATCTGGGTCACATCTAACTTTGGGGATGGCTATGGGGATGGTGGAGGTCAGATAATAATAATTTTTAATGAAGTCCTAGTTTTACATTTAAAATGCTAGCTTATCAGTAGGCTGACATTAAATTGTTCAGTAATTTGTCAATTTTTTTGGAATTTCGGTCAGTAAAATCAGTATTTTTGACCCTATGACTAGTTTTCACCCCTGAAATGGAGGAATAAAATGCTGTCAGCATTTTATTAAACTGTCATTATTATTCCAGTATACCACCATTTTTATCTGTTTTTCTTCCCTTCAGCGCTTAAAATTTAGAACCTCAACCATACCAAGGCAGTGAATTCATATAAAGAAGTAGTAAAATTGCTAATTTTCCAGTTGTGCTTCAGTTTTAGTGTAACATTGGAAATTATATATTAATACTATTTTTGCCTATATTTCAGACACTGAAAATGGCTTCCAGACAATGGATAGCACCGACACAGGAAAAAGAAGTTCTGCTTCTCATACTGACAGTACATACATCTCAACCCCTTTCACAAAAGGTGGAGAAAGGACGTTGCTGTCTATTTCAAACAACAGTACATCTTTTTATGCAGAAAATTCTACCCCTTCAGAGTCGGCTCAGTCCACGTTTTCTATAACCCAAAATATGGGAAGTAACTTGTCGTCAAGTGACAGAGATTTCTCTGCCCCATCAACAGAACCTTTGGCTGTACAGTCTCTGCAAACAACAGGGTACTCTTCTACAGTGAGTTATTCAGTCTCTGAATCCACATCTGCCAGCAGCTTATCATTTCTGTCTTCTTCTCAAGCAACATCACTACGGAGTTCGCTTCCACCAACACAGCCACCACCTCTGTTCTCATCATCTGAATCTTCTTGGCTGGCATCTTCTTCTGCTTTCCCAACACTGTTATCTTCTCCCACACCTTCACTGACACCTTCACCCAGACTGTCCTCAACAGCACTGCCCACATTTTCCCCATTCTTGTCTACGTTGCCTTCACCTGCTTCAACATCCTCACTGTTACAGCCTGGTATGAACTGGGAAACCAGTGTTTCCGAAACTGAACCTGTGGGCACAACAGGAATAGATGCATCCACAGCTGGGAGGTCCACCAGTGACTACAACAACCAGACTGGGACGCATCCTTTGAAAGATAACACTGGTTTCAGTTCAACAGGATCTTCCCTTCTTCAGACCGAAACTACTGAGCAGCTTACAAATCATTCTGCACCAGTGACGATCTCCCTAGGGAAAACCAAGAGTTCACAAGAGCAAACTGTTTCACTCCCAGGGACCAGTGTTGAAAAAACTGTTCAGGTTTTAACTACATCTCCTGCTTTTATGTCTGAAAGTACCACAGTTTCTGGGACAACAAAAGTATCGTCTAGTGTGTTGCCCAAAACAACAACTCAAAACAATGTCTTCAGTTTGGTGGATGTAACAACAGGAAAAACCCTTCCAAACATGACAGGCACAATGTTAGGATCACCTACTTTGGCATCAGCAATGGACTATTCAGTAACCACAAAATCTCCCAGGGTTCAGCCTCCTACTGAGATGTCTCATACCTCTGGAAGAACCACAAAAGGGACAGAAATGACCAGTGCACCTACTGTTAAAGTCATAGAGCACAATCTCTATTCTACTCATCCTCCCAAGACATTTTCTCCTAGCAAACGCACCACAAGGCCTTTTTCTATTTTACCAGTCCCTACCAAACCAACTACAGTTGCATGGTTGGGAAACCCAGATACCCCTACAGCTTCCCAAGGCAAAGGTAATCATACTCTGAAAACCATTGCATCATAAGGCGTAAATTTAACTGCTTTTGATAATTGCATTTAATTCAGCGCATTTATAAACAGGTGAAAAAAGTGATTTGTGTTTTCTAGATGGCTCTACGTAAACAATCAGAGAACAGGGAAAAGGCTGTGAGAATTAACCAGCTGACAGTCTTTTTCATTGGGCGAAATCATTTGAAGGTGGAGGAAGAAATCTTTAAAAAAAATAATAATAATAAAGTTAATCTGAATGATTGTGCAGGACACGTGTCAAATACACTTACAATAAGTTCTTTCAGGATATCTTTCTTAAAACAGAAAATAATTGCTTATGTCATTAGGAATTTGATTATTTTGTTTTAAATCAAAGAACTGCTTGTCCCTTTAGAGAAAAGAATAGGTATTCTCTAGTCCAAGTTGCCCCTTTTTGCGTTTAAGCAACGCAGCGCAGCGTTGACAGCAAACTACCTTGAAGAGGTCGACTTGATGAGTGTGTGTGGGGGTTCTTGTTTGCTTGAGCTCTTCTGTTCTTTGCCGACGAGGCACAGTGGCAAACATTTTTTGATTGCATATATCCTGGCATCTAGGCAGTGCTGCAGAATGGGCAGGGACGCAGGGAAGTTTGCATTCATTAATCTAAAAGTGTAACAAACAGGAGGAGTAACAAAGAAGTGGAATGTTTCAGAAGCTCAAATTTTAGTTTGGAGAAGAAGCGAAAGTTAAGCATACTAGAAATGAAATTTAGAATAATAATAATAATCATCATCATCATCAGAGCTCTTTTTGTAGAAAAAGCCCAGCAGGAACTCATTAGCGTAATAGGCCACACCCAACAGCAGAAACTCATTAGCATATTAGGCCACACCCCTGACAGCACAGCTCATTAGGCCGCACCCCCATGTTACCAGAAGTGTGGTTATCCAGCCACACCCTCCTTTTGCTTCTTATTCTGTTTACCTTGTTTGTTGTCAAAACCCAGGGCCTTTTTGTAGCAGGAACTCCTTTGCATGTTAGGCCACACACCCCTAATGTAGCCAATCCTAATGCGTTTCTGCTGTTGGGTATGGCCTGTTATGCTAATGAGTTCCTGTTGGGCGTGGCCAACTTGGGAGCCAGCCGGAACTCCGTTCCTGTGCGTTCCTGCCCCAAAATAGCCCTGATAATAATAATCTGCTGCTAAAAGGGATCCAATCTAGCCAGTCTTCTTTCTGAGACTGCCATATCCAGCTAACCAGTGAGGTAGACTGAATCATGGATGGCCGTTTCTATATCATTGGGTTTCATTTCTCCATACAGTGGTCCTGACATGGCAGTGAATATTCCTGTGCAAGGGATTAGATCCTACGTTAAAATTTCTGCCCGCTACTAATGAATGCTTTGCAGTTATGATGCGCTTACAGCCACTATCAACTTTTGTGTTTCTGTTATCACTTCAAAGATAAAATTTGCATTAATTTCCCTGTATTTGGCATCTGAGGAAGGGCCGCAAGATCCCTTCTCATGTGGCAAATACAGGTAGCAGCAGCGGCAGCTGTGGAAGGGGTTCCGAGCAAACATAGCCCCCTTTTCCTTGGACTTCCTACCATGGAAGACATCTTGGTGTCTACAGGCTGTCAGACCCAGCTGCTTTGAATCTGAGAGTGGGGCCAGGGCAGGGAAGGAGCGGAGGCAATGCCCCGGCTAGGAGAAGGAAGGCTCCCAGTTGTTTAGACCAGCAAGCAGTCCTTGACCCAGGAGCTTTGTGTGGGAACGGGAGGGGTATTGGATTGCAGCATGTCAGTTTTGTTGATTTCCCTAAAGTCCCCTCCCCAGACCAGACCTTGGTGTTGACACACACATGTCCTCACAACATCTTCAGGTCGCCAGTTCAAGACTCATTGCAAACGTGAGTCATGATAGTTGCTGACTTGGTTTCTCATTCTGCAGCTGCCACTAGGGAGAAGAGGCTGCCTAGTTGGCAGCTGCTTTCGCTGTAGCAAATCGTTGGGTTTTCCTATAAACTACAGTTTCTCTCTCTCTTCTTTTTCAGATATAGATGAATGTCTCTCTAATCCATGCCCTGCCTTGGCCACGTGTACTAACACACAAGGCTCATTCCAGTGTACATGTTCACTCGGGTACCGGATGGAAAAAGGAAAGTGCAATTTAGGTAAGATACGCACACACACACGCGAAGCTGCCTTATACTGAATCACACCATTGGCGCATCGTAGTCAGTATTGTCTGCTCAGACTGGCAGCAGCTCTCCAGGGTCTCAGGCGGAGGTCTTTCATATAACCTGCTAACTGGTTCTTTAACAGTGGGAAAGCGTAAGCTTTCAAGAAACACAGCTCTCTTTGTCAGATGCATCTGACGAAGAGAGCTGTGTTTCTCAAAAGCTTATGCTACATTAAAGTTTGTTCGTCTTAAAGGTGCTACTGAGCTTTTTACTATTCTGCAGCAACAGACTAACATGGCTAACTCCTCGGGATCTACTTTCTAAGTGTGTCACTCCATTTAGAAGTGGAATGAGAAGACAAGAGAAAATGGGTAACCCCACTTGCTCTACTGCCTCAGGGGACTGAGGAGTAAGTTAGGAGACACATAAGTGTTTGCTGTACAACGTCTAATTTGATCCTTAGAAACACTGCTCCCATTCAAAAATTGTAAAAAAAAGAAGAAGAAGCAAATAAAGGGATACTCGTGAAGAGCTTGGAGTTGGGCCTGAAGCTGCCTGCAAGTTTCTGGCTTTCATTGTTGAGAGGAAATTTTCGGTATCCTTGGCACAAAAAATTGATTGTGTGTGTGTGTGTGTGTGTGTGTGTGTTAACTGAACCTCTGTCTTCTTCTCTTCAGTAAGAACCTTTGTTGGCCAGTTTCCCCTAATGTTTAACACAACTGGAGGCAAGTATTCGGAGCTTCATCGCATTGAGGAAGATATCATAGTCACAGTAAGTGTCAAAAGCAAGGTGTTTGTTCTCAGTGGCATCTAGTGAGGAAAATATCTGGAGGTTTAAAAAAGGCTTTTGCTACTGGCCCTGCGCTCAAGGGGGGGGGGGTTGAACCTCCTTTGGTTCCCAAGGGCAATATGAGTCTAAGTGAGAAAGGCATAAATTAATAAAATAAATGAGACTGAGGCCTGTTACCTCACCATTTGGCAAGTGTAATGTTGCTCAGTGGCTAGTAGGGATGCCAGCCTCTAGGTGGGACCTGGGGATTCCCTGGAATTACAGCTCATCTCTGGACTACAGAGATCAGTTCCTCTGAAGAAAATGGATGCATTGGAGGGTGAACTCTGTGGCATTGTACCCCACTGAGGTCCCTGTCCTCCCCAGGCTCCATATCCAAATCTCCAGGAGTTTAACTACCTGGAGATGGCAACCCTACCCTCCGCACCAGTGACCGGGGGGACCTGGCAACTCTAGTGGCTAGTGATACCCAGTGACAGCTGCTGATGTCATGGCTCATGCCTGTGTTGGGTTACTATCCACTCATGAACTGTGCCCTGGCATGCTGGGGAACCTCTGTGCTCTGGCTCCACAATGCCCTCTGTAAGGGCAACCTCTCTTTACTCTTCCCTCTGTCACACTCGGCAGCAAAAGACCCTTTTTTTACTCCAGTCACCAGCCTCACTGGTTCTTGCTCTTTATTTGACCTTGTTATGGATTGTGTAACAAACAGTATGAACTGCAAATTGCTTCTCTCTCAGCTGGCAAAACACTCTTATTGGCCTGTTACGGAATCCTGTTTATGGATTTTAATTATGCCCATTTGTTATTGGCAAATGAGCTTACACCAGGGGTATTTGTAGCCATGGGGCAGCCAGGGCAGTTGCCCCCGATCCTGCACTGGGGGACGGGGCCCCCCAGCTGTCCAGCTGCTGCTTTGCCACTATGGACCTCCCTGGAGTTGCAGAGGGCTGCAGCTGGGGCCCTGGAAGGGCGGCAGAGCCCCAGAATCACTAAGATGCACAAAAACGTTACCCAAGAACTTTAGAAATATAAAATCTTGGCCTAATTTTACTGTTGCCCTTTATTTATTTAACATTACCTATGAGCCCTATAGATGGGCCTTTTCCAGAGCCTGTTTTGAGGTGCTCCCTTCCACTGTACTCCAAGGTAAATTCACTCGAGTTCCAATGCATGAGCGTATATGCCCATGCATGGCTAATATGGTGGAATCAATTACTCATGTCCTCCTGTTCTGCAGATTCTGTCAGGAGGAACGAGACCATCTTATACTACCCCTTCTGTCTAGATTTATCCCTCTGCAGTTTTATCTTGACTGTAGGCCAGAAGTCCTTTGTGAATTCCTCCTAGAAGACGTTCAAAGCCCAGCGACTTATGCTGTAGCAAAATTTTTGTTGCTTAGCTATTAGGAAACGTAAACTTATTTTAGCTGAAAAAATTGTATGATTCTCTTATTAACATTATTTTACTAATTTTATTAATTTTCTTTTGTTAATGTTTTTATCCCGTTCCTGTGTTATCACTGTTTTAATCCTTCTTATATCAGAATTGTACTGTTTTACTGACCCTTGCTGTAATAAATTAGATCGGATTCACAAAAAATCACTAAGTTTACCCTCCCCCTGAAAAAATTGCTTTTATTAAGCCACATCTATGTGATGAAAAAGCTCTTTTGCTTTGTGAGAGCCATTTTGTGCAACAAAGACAATTGCCTTTAAGTCACTTCTACCAGTTTGGTGTAGTGGTTAAGTGTGCGGACTCTAATCTTGGAGAACCGGGTTTGATTCCTCACTCCTCCACTTGCACATTAGATCGGATCGGATTCACAAAGAACCACTAAGTTTACCCTCCCCCTGAAAATTTTGCCTTTATTAAGCCACATCTATGTGATGAAAGAGCTCTTTTGCTTTGCGAGAGCCGTTTTGTGCAACAAAGTCACTTCTTTTAAGTCACTTCTACCAGTTTGGTGTAGGGGTTAAGTGTGCGGACTCTAATCTGGGAGACCCGGGTTTGATTCCCCAGTCCTCCACTTGCACCTGCTGATGTGACCTTGGGTCAGTCACAAGCTCTGGCACAGCTGTCCTTGAAAAAGAGCAGTTTGTGTCAGAGTTCTCTCAGCCCCACCCACCTCACAGGGTGTCTGTTGTGGGGAGGGGAAGAGAAAGGAGTTTGTAAGCCGCTCTGAGACTCCTTTGAGTAGTGAAGGGCGGGATATAAATCCAATCTCCTCCTCCTCCTCCTCTTCTTCATTTATGGGCCAAACAGCCAGGCGTTTTCATCAAGAAAACAGGATGAAGGAAATTAGTTAACCTCCTCTCCCCAGTGCTGTGGTCCTGATAAATAACTCCACTCCCAGCTGACATTTGATTTCCATTTACAGAGACAGGTGACCTGTAATTGAGTTTCCAGTATCTCATCCAGATGACCCTTAAAGAGTACAGTAGAAATAAATACCTGGGTCTTTCAGCTATTCCACAGCACAAAGGATTTGCCTTCTAAAGCTGTGCATAATCTTGGGAAGTTCTCAGTCCCTCTAATAGGCAGTGCTCTTTTCTCACCTTTTTTTCTTTCATTTTATTTATCCTTTATGACGTGGGTGGCCGGTCTTGGGTTTTTTTAAAAAAATATTCATTTTCATCCAGAATGGCTCAATATGCCTTCACAATTAGTACAAACTAACTCCTGTTACTCAGTGGTGGAAAATATAGTTTCTAGTTTCAGAGTGTTCTTGAAGTAGCAATTTGTTCTTTCTCTTTTCCCCCCTTCTTCAGTTGAACAGTTCTCTCTCAGCATTGCCTGGCTATTACACTTCGACTGTTCGTGCATCAAGGTAAGGTGCATCAAGCAATGGCAGGTTTGTTGGATGAGGGGCCTGGTATTCATTTATTCATTCATTTGGGGGAAAATGTATTTCCCCCCTCCAGCCCAAAGGCTCTCAGAGCTGCTCATAATGTAATACAATACAAAGGAATAATAAATAAATAACAAAAAGTCCCCCCCACACACACACACAATAAAAGCGACGCAGGAATATAATTATAGAACTCATTATAGCCAGCTAACAGCAGCCACTTAACGTGTAGTGAAAAGAGAAAGCATCAACACACAATAATAGGCAAAAACGGAAAATGAGAAAATACGCCATCTAACCCATTACAAAGATAACACCCCAAGCCAATGAAATATTGCAGTTGACTAACAGAATTCCCAGGTAAACTGCAATGTCTTTATGTGGCTCTGAAATTCATCTCATCCAACACCAAATCAATAAGTAGAAAGAGGGCATTCCGTGGCTGAAATGAAACTTTGCCCACTCCTTGAATGATATTCCTGCAGTCTCAACAACACTTTACATTGAATAGGCACACGGGCCGGATATCGCAGGGGGAGGCGTGGCTAATTGCCCCGGAGGAAACTAATGCGCGGCAGCCCGAGCACACGTCCTGGTCAAGGTCCCGTGGTTCAGGGGAAATGCCGATCAGACGGGTATCCTGCAGTGCGGCACAGAAGCCGCGCTGCGCGATCGCACTAGCAATAGCTCTTTGTGCGCATGCGTTGTTGGGCACTGTTACGCAACCTGTGGAGATGAACAGCGGCAGGCGCCGGATGCCACGTAAGTCCACCGGGAATGCCCGCCCTTGGCCCACGGTTTCCGGAAACTAGTACCTCGTAGGTACTAGTTTTTAACTCCGCACCTTCGGCGGGGAGCCACGGGTTTGCCACGGGAGCACTGCGCTTCCCAGATGTTGGGGTGAGATCGCACCCAGAAAATCCGTGGGACTCCCGTGCCTCTCCCGCGGCAACTTTGCCGTGTGACTGGGGCCAAGGTCTTGCTGTTTGCTTGTTTTTTAAACCAGGCTGTGGCTGCAGATGTCAACTTCTGCCAGTAGGATCAACAAGGTATCTACTGGAAGTGGTGGGGCACTAGAGCCTTGCACCCAGTCTTGTGCACATGACTTCAGAATTATGATACATATATGCATTCATTGCCATATGAAAACATTAGCTTTTCCTCCCCCTGACTGTCGTGTTTCATTTTTTGCATGCTTTTGTTTTTCTTTTTTTCTTTTTTCTTTGGTAAACAAATTTTATTTTCTTAGGAATTCAACATATAGAAATAAATCATTTCATCCTTTCCATTGTCTACCCCATTCCCATTTCCTCCCCTCCCTCCAGTGGCTTCCCGCAATGCTTCCCCCCCTACACTCCACATTACTTTACATCATCAATTATATCATTTTCTTATGATTACAATCTTAAGATAACATCATTTGACTTAATATTGCTCTAAACATATTAAGTTTTGTTTCACATCCCAGTTCTTTTCCAGATATATTTTAAAGTCACTCCATTCTTCAAAAAACACGTCATCTTCTTTGTTATTCAACTTTTTCGTAATTTTATCCATTTCTGCCATGAACAGAACTTTTTGTATCCAGTCTTCAATTTCTGGTACTTTCTCTGTTTTCCAAAATTGTGCATAAATCATTCTCGCAGTTGTAATTAAGTACCAGAATAGGGTCTTTTTAGTCGTATTGACTTCTTTCATTTTTAGTCCCAAAAGCAGAATTTCTGGTGTCTTTTTGAAAGAGCATTTCAGTATTTTTTGCATTTCTTTGTGGACTTTTGTCCAATAGTCTACAGCTTTCTCGCAAGTCCACCACATATGGTAAAATGAGCCTTCGTGACTCTTACATTTCCAACATTTGTTTGACATATTCTGGTTCATATTTGCAATTTTTTTCGGAGTCATGTACCACCTATACATCATTTTGTAACAATTCTCTCTAACATTGGTACAAGGCGATATCTTAATAGAATTTTTCCACAAATATTCCCAGGTTTCAATCAAAACTTCCTTATTTATATTTATTGCCCATTTTATCATTTGCTCTTTCACCGTTTCCTCTTCTGTATACCATTTTAACAACACTTTATACATTGTAGAGATATTTTTCCCCCTCCACTCTCCCAAACATTTTCCATTTCATTTTTTTCCTCTCTAAAACCATAATTTCTTTTATCTGATCTAAAAAGATCATAGATTTGCATGTATTTCAACCATTCATATTCATATTCAATTTCATTCTGCTTTTTCATTACCCAATCTGTTCCCTCTTTTTTAATTAAATCTTTATACGGCAACCAATCCTTGTCTCTATGTCTTGAGTAAGATGTTAACACTTCTACTGGTACAATCCACAATGGTCTTACATCACGAAAATATTTTTTATATCTCATCCATACCACAAACAATGCTTTTCTTACCACATGAAGCTTAAAAAAGCTATCCATTTTTGTCTTATCATACCATAAGTATGCATGCCAACCAAATCTACAGTCATGGCCTTCTAACCCCAATAGTTTATCATTCTCTAATTTCACCCACTTTTCCATCCAGGTTAGACAGACCACTGTCTGCATGCTTTTGTTTTTCAAATATAACATTATAGTTAAAAAACTAGGACAAACGTTTGTCTCAGTAAAGTATAAGATCATTTCTTGTTCATTTACACCTGTTTACAAGCTGGGGCTGCCTGCTTCATGTGTAAGTGAGTTCCTGAAATACTGTCTGCACTCCACATGGTTTATTATATTATGATGGTGGGGCTCCTGTATGTACATTTCTGGAGAAGACGGAATTTGGGCAGGTACAGCCTTTCATCAAGAAAGGAAAAAGGCACACCTGCTGACATTCTCTGTTCCTGCACCTATAAACTTAGAGGAGTGCTCTCCCTTTCTGCATCTGGGCACCATTTGGTGTTTTCGAAGTATACCTTTTGTCCTCTCCCTCACCATTATCTGTACTTGCGGTGGACAGAAAAGCCGAGGCACAGATACTCTCCTGACTGGAACATGCACTTTTCTTCTTGCTTCCGCCTCACATGGTCAAAACAGGACAGAGTTCAGAACCCTCTGCTGTTGGCTGTGGGACCACACACACTGAGCCTTGGTTTGTTCTCCGGAATGAACCCTGTAAACTACAAGCGGAGTTCTGCTCACTGCACGTGTTTTTTCACACCTTCCCTTCCCCACTGTGGCTCCCTGTCCCCTTCATAAGGCTGATGCTGAGTGTCAGCTTGCCATCTGTAATGGCGTAGTGTGTGGAACGGAGGGCCGCAGTGGGAAGAGGCAGTCGGCAGGTACTGGGTGAGCACAAGTTCAATCCACTCACACTAGGACAAGTTTGGATCCAAACCAGAGCACAGTCCTAGTTCTCTTCTGGGCACATCTCAGAGGTCATTTCGGGGGGGATCGCGGGGGATCGCAGGTCCCCCAGGTGAGGTACGGGGGCGGGGCACATGACGAAGCCCCGCCCCCTGCTTCCGGCCGCCCGGCTTCCGGCCCTCATTCAGCCAGGAGGAGGCAGGAGAAGAGGGAGGGTAAGTTGCTCCCCCCCTGCCTCTCCCCACCCCTGCCTGCCTGGGGCCAGGGAGGGCCTTCGCGGGGCTTCCTTGCACTCCCGCTGGCCTTGCAGGTCCACCGCCGGGCCCCTCAGGGGGCTCGGCAGTGGAGCTGCAAGGCCGGCGGCGGCGGCCAGGACTGTTGGGGGCGGGGTGTGTGGCCTTATGACACACTTCCGGTGATGGCAGGGGGTGTGGCATATGCTAATGAGTTATGCTAATGAGTTCCCCTAACTCTTTTTCTACGAAACGACCCCTGGCACATCTGTGCAACATGCTCTGCAGAACAGAGACCGTTTTTGGCCAAATGAGGCCTAGGTAGGGATTTAACAATATCCATTGTGGTAAACATGGGACTGGGGTTCTCTGAACTGTGAACAGAAGGTGCTTGTGCGTCGTTCCTGTTTCCTCTCCCTCCCAAGCAGCCTTCTGAAACGTCTAGAAAGATGATGCTCAGAGCCATAGGACCCTTGTGGACAAAACGCCATAGGCCACAAAGAACTGTGGCAAAGAGTGGGAGCTGGGATACTTGACCCTGCTTCCGTATTGTCCATAAGGAGGTGCAGTGTAGCCTCTCTTCACATCAGTCTCCCATATCGCATCGCAAGGATGCTGGGGGGGGGGACATGTGGAATATTTGGGTCTATGAACAGCTTTGTCCTTTTGGCTCATAGGATCTATCTAGGGCTTTCGACTCTAAGCTGGGAAATTCCTGGAGTTTGGGGGGGGAGGGATCTCAGCAGAGATGTGATACAATAGAGTCTACTCTCCAAAGCTGCCATTTTTTGGCAGGGGAACTGATCTCTGTTGTCTGAGGATCAGTTGGAATCCTGAGAGATCTTCAGACCCCAACTGGAAGCTGGAAACACGAGATCTAACCCGTCGGTCTCTGGTTTGCTCTGGCAAGTGTTCCACAGCACAGAATAGAGCAATGCATTCATGGTATATGCATGGTATTAGTAACAATCCACCCATAAATGTTATGCTTTTACGAAGTCAATATGATTTTAATTTTTTTGGTCACTCTTTCTGCAGGCAATCAGGTATTGTCCAAGTTTCCATCACAAGCACCTTTTCCGTGGTCTCCAATGTCACCCTTTATGACGTTGTCAGCACTGTGCGAAGCCACATCCGAGCTTGCAAAGCATCCTCAGAGACTTGCCAGTTCATGTCTAGCCTTCTCCAGCTCCACAGAGGTAAGCTGACATTAGTACCGATAGCGGCTTCAAGTGTAATTTGATGGTTTTTAAAAACATCTTGAAAAGAACGAAGGCGGAAATTTTGTTTCTTCAAAGTTCTCTTTGAAAAGCTTTCTTTCACTGACACAGAACATATCTTAAAAGCCTCTATAGGATAAAATATACATTAATAATTTTTTTCTTTTCACCTATGTGTGAAATCTGTTTCCTGACAAAAGCACTCTTGTCCGTGAAGGACAGGTTACACTGCAGGATTAAGGTCATTGTGTACAGGCCTTTCATTTTAGAGATTCAGCATTGAATACTGGCCAGATTTGAACAACAGGAGTCTTATCTTCCCTCCACAGTTTGAACCAATCCCCAGACGCTCTAAGAATGCATTTTAGAGATGCAAAGACAAGATGAGACGGACAGCAAATTATTTCCTTTTTCTTATATCAGTGTTGCAAAGATCTTCAGAACTATTAGATTGTAGCAGAGTTTCTTGAGGAAATCAGGATGTTAATCCTGTAGTGGAAAAAATGGGATTAAAACAAAACAATCATCATAATAATGTTAAATAGCCTTTACAGATGTATCTGAAGACATACATAGCAGTGGAAAACATGTACATGCAAATTATTAATGCAAGAAAACAATTGACACCAGTCATTTCAGACATTTTAAAATGACTTATAATTAAAAACATGCAAGGAAATATTTTCTACCTTTGCATGTTGTTTCATTAGTATGATGACTATTACTGGTATACACTATGCATTGAGTTCAGTTCTGGTGATTATGTTTGCATCTGTGGGAGAGGGGGAGATTGTTCCTAGAAAGAAGCATTTTTCAGGAGTCATTTTCAGCTGCAGTGGGGTGGGATTGGCAGAGATGTCTCTCTGCTGATATCTTTCTGTCAGTATATATTTGTGGTGGGATCCAAGCTGCTGTGATGTATTTCAAAGACAAATAAGCCACTGATGTGAAATTATACTGTTTTATGTTAGGGAGGGATCTTGTTCAGAAACCATGTTTCGTGATATAACTTCACAAGAAAACACTGTTAGGTATCAGTTTGTGAGAGAAGTTGTTTAATTTCACTGAAATTTTAAAAATAATGTCACTTTTTACTACATAATCTCCAGACTGAGTGACAATGAAGCTTTGCTGTAAAGTTAGACAACAGGTACACCATCTTTGGGGGACTATATTTGGCAGAAGATGCTAGATGAGTGAGACTTAGATAAAGAGAAAATGGATTCCACCTATTCCACATGTTCATGATCAAACCTGTGATTTTAGCCATTCTGATTGCAAGAAGCGAAATGCGGGTCTGGTTTTTTTGTTTTTTTGTTTTTTTATATGAGCAAGTATTGTCATGGCTGGTACTATAAGCTATTTCAGAGGGGAATAATGGAGTCAAGTAAGTCATATAAGCAGAGTCTAATCCTGGTGTGGTATTCGCAGCCAGAGATTCCAGTCAAGGTACACTTTTTTCTCAGCATGGTTATGATTTTCCACAATGTTCTTCTTGTGATAGCTGGTGGTCTGTGCAAACACAAAGATCCAGAATGTGACAAAGAAACTTCTGCATGCGTGGACTTTGACGGCATTGCCGAGTGCCAGTGCAAACCTGGATACTTCAGATACAACAAACTGGATCATTCCTGCAGAGGTATTGTGCCTTACACAGCTGGTTTGCTGGGATTCTTCTTTAATCTTTTGGTTCCAGTTCGAAGGATTTTCTGTGGATCAGTGTGGGTGTTTTGTGTGTGTCTGTGCATGCTAAGAAGCTCATCTCTATGAATAAGTATTAACAGCTTAGATTTTCTCTGGCTGATGTATGGTAGAAACCAAGGATATCTTATCTTGGTTGCTCTCTGTGCAGCAATAATATTATCTTTTTGCACAGCATGCTGTGTAAGCCAGAAAGATCCAGTGAAAAGAATAAGAGGGGGCAGGCCAGGGAGGGCTCTGTGACAAAAGTTCAGTTTTTAGAGAGGGCATAGCACAGTTATTTCTGTCTCTGTTTTGTCTGATCTCCAGGGGCAGCAAAAAAAAATAATACTGCTTTTTGAGGCATAGTTGTTTTCATTGTATTCTTACTATCATTCCAAATGAGCAGTCATGAAGGGTTTACCCAGATTTTAAAAAGGTGGGATAACACATTCACACTCGAAAGCCAATAACACTGTGTTATTCTGTTGGGCATCACCCATCCAATTTAGATGACTTCTCAATAATGTATTGTCTGTCTCGTGCTTGATATGGCTTTCTGGCTACATCCACTTTATTTGCTCTGAACCACATGGCTGTATCCCTCTGTGCGTGTTTGTGTATGGAGTAGATTTTAGTAGTCTGAACTATGCCAAAACTATGCAAATTCTATGATCTGAGATTCATAATCTGTTTGATTGCCTATATCCAATGTTTACAGTGTATACTTAAAATTACACTGTAAAATTTGGATATAGGCAATCAAACAGATTATGAATCTCAGATCAGACCCTGCTTATTGACATTGATGATGGAGTAACTCTGTTTAGGATTTATTCAGTTGGGCACCCCATGTTGGTCTGAAGTTGAGTCCTATAGATTCAGTTGGGTAGCTGTGTTGGTCTGAAGTTGAGTCCTATAGATTCAGTTGGGTAGCTGTGTTGAAGTTGAGTCCAGTGGCACCTTTAGGACCCACAAAGTTTTATAAAAATGGCATCTCAAGAAGTGCGCGTGCACTCAAAAGCTTATACTCACAATAAAACTTTGTTTAAAGTTTTACTCTTTGTTGTCTTAAAGGTGCCACTGGACTCAGATTTTCTTCTGTGTAGGATTGTACTCTTAGCCTAGTGGTAGTGGAAAGTGCCATCAAGTCACAGCTAATTTATGATGTCCCCAAAGGGTCTTCAAGGTAAGAGACATTCAGAGGTGGTTTGCCATTGCCTGCCTCCATGTCACACCACACCCCTGGTATTCCTTGGAGGTCTTCCATCCAAATCTTCAGACCAACTTCAGACCAACACAGCTACCCAACTAGGGCCAACCCTGCTTAGTTTCCAAGATCTGACAAGATTGGGCTGGCTTGGGCTATCCAGGTCAGAATACTATTAGCCTAGCAATTTCTTATGTTTGCCTCTCTCCAGTCCCCATATTGCACTTGGCTATTCCTCTGTGTGGATCCCGTGACCCCAGGAAGTGATCTTTCCAGGGGTCAGAAGGGGCTGTAGGTGTGGAGAGGAATGCAGGAAACTCCTTGTTCCATGCTCAAAGTGGGGACCATATGGAAAGCACTTGTTTGCTCTCAGTAAACAAATAAATCATTAGAATATTATCAACCCACATTCTTCCACTGAAGCAGAGTTGTCTAGGCATAAACATTTTTGCCTGAGCAGACCACATCTGATGTAGATTGGTATAATGACAGTAGAAGGGCCCGCAGAACAAGAGTCACCACCGCAAAATGCAATGAAGATACTGAAGCCAGTGAGAGAGGCCAAGCCCTATAAGGACAGTAAACAAAGAACAAAATAAATGGGATGCCCCCTCTCATATCTGTGGTGGGAGATCCTCTTCTGACCAACAAATACATCAGTTCAGTGTCAGGGTAAACCTATTCCTTCCACCTCCCCCAAGACAAAAACTGCTTCGCTGTCTAAATCTGATTTAGCGCAATATTGTGTCTCCGGGCTTCTTAGTTCCTGGGATTTGTCACACCAACATCAACCCCCATCAACAGCAACATATGCCTCAATTACTCTTTGGCTGAACTTGCTTGTCGGATTCCTGAATAAGCGGCTGTCCAGCCTGTCTTCATTCATGAGTCATGCTACTTTATTAGTATGTCCTACATGCTGAAATTTGCAGTCTTTAGACACTTGGGAAGATACCCAAATGTGTTCCAGTGCTGTTATAGGGGGAATGTGCAAAACTTGGAAACATTTCATATTTCACATTTAAGGCTTTAAAAATCATCACAGAACTGAAGAGTAAAGGCCAAGACTACCCTACCCCCCTTGTACCCCTCCCTACCACTGGTTTACTTACTAGAGATGGTCTTTGTCAACCACTGGTGTGCCTTTTATGGGCCATTTAAAGGGTAGAACCAGACTCCATATGGTTGCTTATTGTCTGGGCTGGTTGCAAGGGCTTCCTTCAAAGCAGCAAGTAAACCTGGTCAGCACCCAGGAGGACTACAGGAATGTGGGTCTGAGGACTGTAGCTGAGATTTATATTGCAGCTACATCTAGTTGACTTTGCTTGTGTGCTGTTGCCCTACTGGACACCCAGGGACCATTTGCAACCATGTGGCATGGAGGCTTCCCCACAGCAAAACTGGCACCTTCAAATATGAGAAGGATGAGCAAAGCAGAAATGTGCTATATGAGGAGAAACGCAATACATTTGAGCTTGTATTTATTTCTGATCTCCAAACATTTTCTCCAGTTTGGTGTAGTGGTTAAGTGTGCTGACTCTACTCTGTGAGAACCGGGTTTGATTCCCCACTCCTCCACTTGCACCTGGCTGGATGACCTTGGGCAAGCCTTAGTTCTGATAAGAGCTGTTCTTGAAAAAGAGCAGTCTCTGTCAGAGCTCTCTCAGCCCCACCTACCTCACAGGGTGTCTGTTGTGGGGAGGGGAAGGGAAAGGAAAGTAGTTTGTAAGCCGCTCTGAGACACCTTTGGGTAGTGAAGGGCGGGGTATAAATCCAATCTCTTCTCTTCTTCTCTCAGAGCTGTTCTTGAAAAAGAGCCGTTTCTGTCAAGAGCTCTCTCAGCCCCGCCTACCTCACAGGGTGTCTGTTGTAGGGAGGGGAAGGGAAAGAAGTTTGTAAGCTGCTCTGAGACTCCTTTGGGTAGTGAAGGGCGGGGTATAAATCCAATCTCCTCCTCCTCTTCTTCTTCTCCTTCTCCTTCTCCTTCTCCTTCTCCTTCTTCTTCTGCTTATGCTTCTGCTTCTGCTTCCGCTTCCGCTTCCAAGCAGTGAGAGCTGGTAATTCTGTAAACACCTTGGAGAACATGTATGCCCTGTCGTGGTGGGGAGATGTGTAGATGTGAGAGGACTTGTAGCACTTCTCCTCCCTCTCTCGGGGCATATGGGAGGTGCCACTACCCAAGCTCCACCCTTCCCCTCATTTACCAGTGGTTTGGGATGCCGGTAGGGGCTCTGTATGTGCAGTGAGATGGGCATGCTGCTGACACCTAAAAGCGAAAGATCTTTATTTAATAGAACAGTACTCTAAACGCTAGAGGAAATAGTACACGGGGGAAAGAATATCACAGCAATAAAGGTATATTACAGAACTAAGAAAGGAAATAAAACACTCCATGGGTGCGATCATATGTACAAGAAGTGGTGGCAGACACCCGATTCCCGCGCGGAGTAAAGGGGCGCGATCAGACAGAAACATCTGTCCAGCATCCCGGAGTCATTGGCGGGGTGTCTCATTGCGGCGCAGGAGTGGTTAAAAGCCACTGGGGAAAGGCCAGTAACATCCGGAAACCGCGGGGCGTGGGGTAGAAGTCTGATTGCGCAAACGCGCATCATTTCGGCCCGGGGCAAACAGCCTCGCTTCCCGCCTGCATTATTTCGCACGTGTGACTGCAGCCCAGGTTTATCTAAACTTTAGAGACACAGATGTTGCCTTAGCACTCCCTCCCTGGGATGAACACAAGCCTGCTAGAGCATATGAAACAGAGGCCGGTCGTGGCAGACACCACTCCATTTCCTTCCCTTGTTCTCAATCCTGGCTTGAGCACCGCTTAACCCTTCCTGTCCCTGCTGTGTGGTTTTCCCCTCACCCTGTTACGAGGGTGAGGTACAGTCCAACATGCCCCTTCTCTCCACTCAGCTTAGAGGGTATGTCTCAATCCTTCATGTCCCAAATACAGGTTATCCAAATAGCTCTCCATCTTGCCCCTTCCCGGGAGTTGGGCAGATGGTTATTTCCAGGCAGGAAACCCATCTCCTCTCAGCCATTACTTTAAGCAATTGGTCCAACTTACATAATACGGTAGCAACCTTGATAGGTGATTTCTAAAGCTTAGGAGACCTGGCCCATATAGAAACTGAACAATGTTTGCCTGTTAAGAAATTGCAATGAGACTTCCTGTAATGGCTTTTTGTTCCTGAGGAAGGACCAGAAGTCCGAAACACTGAACAATACCTAGGAAAAGTGTTGATATTTATTCCAGACCTCATTGTTTCCCTTTGAGATATTTCTATTCTGGACTTTGTTCTTTCCCTTTGGGATATTGTGGACTTTTGTATTTTCCTATGATGGATTGCATGTGTTGAATTACTTTTGTGTTGAAGTCTCTTTTTGTAAACTTTTGTGCGGGTTTCTGCAGTACACAGTTGTTATTTGCTGTTTTTTGGTCATTCCTTTGAGACTGAAATCTCCTGGGTGTACCTCAAGGCAGCTCACACTCCCCTGTCACAACACATCCCACATATGGAGTGGATACAAACAGAGAAGGTTCGCTTTAGTGGCAATCATACGCTGTTTTAGACACTTGTTGTGGAGAGGCAGTATACATAAATATTTTCAGTAATTTTTCCTGTCCTTCCCATTTCCCCAGTAGCCCTCTCCTGAGCAAAAGGCCAACAGGGAGATCTGCAGGAAGCATGAGCAGTGCAAACTCCATGAATGGGGCAAAAATTCAGACAAGGGATAATTTCTTCCAGTTTCCCCTTCGTCCTGCACCACATAGCATTTTGTTCAGGAGATTTCCCCAGGTCTCAGCAAGACTTGGGGTAGGGTGGGGTGCTGAGGGAAGAACAGGGCAGCCAATGTCCACATCCACAGACTCCTTCCACCAGGGTGGATCCAATGACCCTCCAGGTAGCCTTGCTCCAGCCTAGGAGACTTTCTCCAGCTTAACTGACTCTTCCTCCAATGGAAGACTTCAATCTTGAGCCAAAACACTGTTTTGTGAAAGTTTGGCTCTAAGGTATTAATTACCCTTTAAATTTTCAAATAGGAAAGCTTATTACACCTTGGCTTTAATATCTGAGATTGGCAGGTCTCAAATAACACAAGGACTGGCTTATTTGTTAACAAATACTATCAAGGGCATAGGCTACAGCATCGTAAGACACGGTTGTGGGTGTGTATTTTTCCGCAGTTTAAGGAGGCTGTAACCCCAAACAGAGGCCCAATAGGGGTGACTACTCAAAACCTGTCTCCCAACTATTTTTCTTCCTGTGGAGGAAGTCTTGGAGTGTTTTTTGGAGGGAGAGATCTGAGGGGAGTATTTCAGGTTGGGAAATGGTTGGAGGCAAAAGGGTTAAACAGTTTCACTTAGGCTTCTGAGGTTGCTTTGCTTAAAAAAAAGGTGAGGGAAATTCACATAGGTAGTTACGTGCTCAGGTGTAGTTTCTGCCTTGGCGTTGTTATGGATCAGTACTGACCTCTGTTGGGCAACTAGTTTAACTGCATCGAACGACTTTTCTCAAGATTACTTTTATTTATTTTCCTCTGGATAGTCTATTTACATGGAAAAGGAAAAGAAGTTATACCAGTAATATTTAGTCATGATTAATAGTTAGTCATGATTATCTTAAAGTGTTGCTCTAAGAACAACACAGGACTGACTGAGACTAATTTTTTGCTGTATATTCACTAAATGTGTGACATACCACATAGTAGGTGGGCAGGTGGCAGAGTTAGGAGAAAACGGGAGCATACACATATGTTAATTAAATATACCTAATCTGGAGAATGCAGAATGTTAGTATCAAGGTTTGAATATAGGTATCACACATATGTTTTGGCAACACTCTTTAATTGTGCCTTTCTGGGATTAGGTAAGGTTATTGATTGGAGATATCACAGAATATGAATTACCAATGGAACCTTAGAAAAGAGTAAGAGTCCAGTAGCACCTTGAAAACTAACAAAATTTGTGGTAGGTATGAGCTCTCATGAGTCACTGCTCACTTCTTCACACTCAACTAGAATGTGAGCCCATCTTTCCTATATATTGGGAAATGGAGAGGTTTCATATGCCAAATGACATTAGCAGGCCAATGACAGTAACAGTTGTGATTGGATTAGGTTTGATATGCAGAGAGGTAGTAGGCGTGGAGAAATCAGCACTGGTAATGAGACAGGAAACCTAGGTCTCTATTCAATCCAGGTGGCTGCATTGTCTTGAGCTTCGTTAACAGTTGCAATTCAGCTGTCTCTCTTTCTAATCTCCCTTTGACATTCCTTTGTAAGTTAACTGCTATTTTTAGGTCAGCAACTGAATGTTCCGGAAGGTTCAATGGAACCTAAAGCACTTTAGTTATGCTTTTTGAAAAATTATATTGTACCCAAAAACATAGAATTAGTTACATAGAGCCAGTGTTATGTAGTGGTTGGAATGTTGGACTAAGATCTGGTAGAACAAGTTTTGATATAAGAAGACCTCAGTCAAATAGATTTGTCAACAACTGTGTTTTGTCAAACATTAGAAGAAGAGATTGGATTTGTACCCCGCCCTTCACTCGGAGTCTCAGAGCAGCTTACAAACTCCTTTCCCTTCCCCTCCCCACAACAGACCCTGTGATGTTCCCTCTAAGCTGAGCTAGTGTGAGCTAGCTCACAGTTTTTTACCCTCCAGCTCACACATTTTTGTCTTAGCTCAGGAAGGAGGGCTCCAGAGCAAACTAATTTATGCAGTAGGCAAATTGCTCGCTCACGACTTTAATGCCAGTAGCTCACAAGGTTGAATTTTTGCTCACAAGATTCCACAGCTTAGAGGGAACATTGCCTGTGAGGTGGGTGGGGCTGAGAGAGCTCTGACACAAACTGCTCTTTCAGGAACAGCTGTGCCAGAGCTTGTGACTGACCCAAGGTCACATCAGCAGGTGCAAGTGGAGGAGTGGGGAATCAAACCCGGTTCTCCCAGATTAGAGTCCGCGCACTTCACCACTACACCAAACTGGCTCTGATTTTGTACAACTGTATGTATTGTACCCAGACCTGAATAGCCCAGGCTAGCCTGATCTCATCAGATCTCGGAAGCTAAGCAGGGTTGGATGAGAGACCATCAAGGAACCCCAGGGTCACTGTACAGAGGAAAGCAAGGGCAAACAGCCTCTGTTAGTATCTTGCCTTGAAAACCTTATGGGGTTGTCATACGTCAGCAATGACTTGATGGGGGGAAAACGTATTCGATGATTTACAAATAAATGATATTTGTAGAGAATCTCAGCGATTCTTTACCCATTTGTTGACTGAATGGCTTCCAGCTGGATAGACCAAGTCTATTTTTTTTTATAATATAATTTTTTATTATTTCCAACATCACCACATACATTCCTTAAATCAAATCCAAGGCTTACAAAAACATCCAACACTACTAACTAACAACCCGTCACCTAAGTACACATAACGTAAAAACAGATCATCTCCTTCTCTTATATCTTTTTTTTTTAACCATATTATAAATTTGCCTTATTGCTCCAACCAATTATACACTTGTGACCGGACTCTCTGAAAAATTGAACTCCTATTTCCATGCATCTTTTGCGTTAAATTGTCCATTTCTACCACTTCAATTAACTTACTAATGTAGTCCCACCTACTTGGTACCTGTTCACTTTTCCAGTGCTTTGCCAGCACTATTCTTGCCGCCGTTACTAGGTGCATAACTACATATATTTCTTTTTTCTTCCATTTTTCCGGGAATATATTTAAGAGAAATATTTCTGGCTCTAGCGGAATCTGAATGCTTGTTATTTGGACTAGTATCTTTTGCACCTCCTTCCAATATTGTTTCACCTCGCCACATGTCCGCCAGACATGATAATACAAGCCTTCCTGGACCTTGCATTTCCAACATTTACCAGATAGACCAAGGCTATTGAAGTGATAGGGCCTACACAGGGCCTGTAAGATGGAGGTCTTCCGCTGGGCTTCTAGTTGAGGCAGCGGATGTCCCGTCCCCCCTTCTGGCTGGCCTCCCATCAGTGGCCTGGATCCAGATAGCTATCTGGGAGCCCACACTCATGTCCCATTTGAATTACTGAAACATCTGATTAGATTTTACACAGTCTTTATGCTTATGTGCTGTTTTAATCTGTTGTGTTTAAGTGGATTTAATTGTATATTGTGTTGATATTGTTGAGCCTGCTTGCGGGGAGGGTGAGCTACAAGTCCAATAAAATAAAAAATAAATAGTTAAATGAATGTGTAGAATCATTTGTGGCATACTTTCTGAAAATCATTGTAAACAGGGCTATTTTGGGGCAGGAACGCACAAGAACAGAGTTCCGGCTGGCTCTCAAGTTGGCCACACCCAGCAGGAACTCATTATCATAATAGGCCACACCCAACAGCAGGAACTCATTAGGATTGGCTACATTAGGGGTGTGTGGCCTAACATGCAAAGGAGTTCCTGCTACAAAAAAAGCCCTGGGTTTTGACAACAAACAAGGTAAACAGAATAAGAAGCAAAAGGTGGGTGTGGAAGGTAAACAGAATAAGAAGCAAAAGGTAGGTGTGGTTGGATGACCACACTTCTGGTAACATGGGAGTGTGGCCTAATATGCTAATGAGCTAAGCTCTCATGGGTGTGGCCTAATATGCTAATGAGTTCCTGCTGTTGGGTATGGCCTATTATGCTAATGAGTTCCTCCTGGGCTTTTTCTACAAAAAAAACCCTGATTGTAAATATTGTAAAACTGGATTTACAGCCAGCCAGTAGTGGTTAGAATGTCATACTAGGATCTCAGGGACCCAGGTTTGAATCCCCACTCTGCCACGGAAGCCGGAAGCTCACTGGGTGACCTTGGGCCAGTCACACACCCTCAGCCTAATCAACCCTCACAGGGTTGTTGTGAGGATAAAATGGAGAGGAGAAGAAAAGAACCCCCTCTCAAAATCCTGAAGTAGAACTCCAAGTCCCAGTCACTGATCATATTCTCTCTGTCTCTGAGGTGAATTAATGGACATTTTCTCTCTCTTTTTTTAGCATGTGAAGATGGGTATAAACTTGAGAACAACACTTGCGTGAGGTATCAAACTATAGAACTTAATTATCCTTGCTTCCCATCCCTCTATCCCCAAATAGATGTTGTTTCATTATTTTGATATTGCTTCAGTTAAGGCTCGTCTACTGAACATGTAACGTCTCTCTTCCATTACAGTTGCCCATTTGGATTAGGAGGATTCAACTGTGGAAATCGTAAGTTTCCTGTCGAACAACATCCTTTACTCTGTCCAACCTGTGTACAAACATCAATCAGTCCTTAGTGACCCCACCTAATTGTCCGGTAACGAAACTTTTTGTAGCTCCCTCAAAGGAAGCCCACACCATCTGCCAACAAATGAGCTGAACCTTCATCCCACCAGTTGAATTTTTGTGCCCATTCCACAACACCACAGGGCTAGGGGAGGCAACTGGAATTAGATAAGCATATGGAGCAGAGGTCCATCAGTGGCTATTAGCCACAAGATATAGATAGGGGCTCTGGGGCAAGTGATGCTCTGTCTTCTTGGTGCTTGGGGGGGGGTCAATAGTGGGAGGGCTTCTAATGTCCTGGCCCCACTGGTGGACCTCCTGATGGCACTGGTATTTCTGGCCACTGTGTGACATAGAGTGTTGGACTGGATGGGCCTTTGGCCTGATCCAACATTGGCGTCTCTTATGTTCTTAGGATGGCGTCAGGAAATGTTCACTTTAAGAGAAGCGACTTGTAACGGAATAACTTCTGTTTCTGTTTTAGCTTATCAGCTAATCACCATTGTCATTGCGGCTGCTGGAGGAGGACTTCTGCTCATCTTGGGAATTGCTCTCATAGTCACGTGCTGCCAGTAGGTATCCTCCGCCCAATGCCTGTTTTTTTTTAACAGAGGCTGCAGAGCACAAAACCAAATTAATTTTTAATTTTTGGGGGGGGGGATTCATATACCAACTGATATTTTTTGTTGAAGAGTAGGTGTACATCGACATATATTTCAAAATAAATGAGCGCTTTTGTATTGTCTGCAAAAAATCAGAGATGTCGAAAGTTTCAGAGGAACACACAAGCACTTCAAAAGGGAATGTGCTGAGAGGACCAGGTTGATGAAATCAAACTACGAAAAGCATAAATATGGTGGTGGTGGTGGTGGGTGGTGGTGGATTTCTCCCCAAAAAAGAAATGGACATGAAAAAAGTGGGGTTTTGTATTTATTGTATTTTTATTTTAAAAAGTTTTTGTGCCACCTTTCCACCTGATAGGGTCCCCAAGGTGGTGCACATAAAAACATTAAAATATTTGAAAAATTAAAAACAACATTTACAATGATAAAATTCAGTAAAAACAGATCACAGACAATACCAGAGGAGGGCCAATAATGGTTATTGCGGGTATGCCAAACAAAACAAAAAGGTCTTCACCCACTGATGGAAGAAACCAATAGAGTGGTGGGCACCAAAGCAGGGTCTCTGAGGATGGCTGGAGTGAATGGGTAGGTTCATGTTGGAGAAGACATTCTATAAGGTATGTTAGTCCCAGGCCATGCAGGGCTTTAAAGGTCAATAGCAGCACCTTGAATTGAGCCCACACACAAACTGGAAGCCAGTGTAGATAGCACAAGACTGGAGTGATATGGGACTTATGATACACTCCAGTCAACACTCTGGTCAGAGCATTCTACACCAAGTGTAGTTTATCTAGACAGTCTTCAAGGGCAGCCCTATGTAGAGCACATTGCAGTAACCTAACCTAGATGTTACCAGGGCATATGCCACAGTGGCAAGATCTTTCCTGCATAGGAACAGTTGCAGCTGGCTCACCAATCAAAGCTGGTGAAAGGCACCCCTGGCCAGCACTGCCACTATCCAACAGGAGGCCTGGGTCTAGCAGCAGCCCCATGCAGAACAGGAGATATCCTAGTTCCTGACCTACTCCCCACCAGTAGCAACTTTTTTTGTTAGGATTAAGTTTCAGCTTGTTAGCCCTCATCCATCCCAAAATTACCTCCAGACAGCTGTCGATGGTTTCTACAACCTCCCTGGGATCTACTGGAAGCATGAGAGAGTTGTATGTCCTCCACAAATTGGTGGCAACTAGGGATGGGCATGAACTGGGAAAATGGAGGTTCATCCTGGTTTGTGGTTTGTGAGGGCACATGAACCACAAGCACGCCAGTTCACCTGAACTTCGACGAACCTTCTCTTTAAATGGAACCTTCCCTTTGTTGAGCCATTTCAGTGATTGCTTTCACACCCTCCCACTTCATCCCTAGTGGCAACTTAGCCCACATCTCTGGATGACCTCTCCCAATGGGTTCACATAGAAGTTCAAAAGCACAAAGGGACATGAAAGAACAAAGCAGCAATCCCTCAGCTCCACGCTCTAAAGCCTACCTTCAAGTGAAGGGCTGTCATGTAGAAGATGGAGCAGATCTGTTCTCTCTTGCTCCGGACTGCAAGACTAGATCTGTAGCAGATCTGATTGCAAGACTAGATCTGATTGCAAGACTAGATCTGTAGATCTGTCACCAGTAGCACCTCTGTTTTGTCAGGATTAAGTTTCAGCTTCTTAGCTCTCATCCATTCCAAAACCACCTCTAGGCATCTGCTCACAGTTTCCACAGCCTTCCTGGGATCTGCTCTCTTGTAATTTTAGATGTACTTTTTCTTTCCTCCCAGGAAGAATAAAAACGACATAAGCAAGCTCATCTTCAAAAGTGGAGACTTCCAGATGTCACCTTATGCTGAATACCCCAAAACCCCTCGAGCTCAGGACTGGGGGAGAGAAACCATTGAAATGCAAGAGAATGGGAGCACCAAAAACCTATTACAGATGACGGATGTTTATTATATGGTAGTGATTTCTGAGCTTTTTTTGTTGTTTATATTATCAGGAAATCTGGAGACACTGTATACTATGCTTCAATCCGAGAACTCTAATCATGATCATTTTTAAGTACAGGAAGCACAGATACATCTTCCCATTCTTCCAGATCAGTGTTTTAACAGAAAACAAGAATTATGGGAGGCAGTAATTGAGGCATAATTATATGGTGCACGTCTGTAAATCATCCACTAGGCTACACAAATCTGTATGTGGGGAGAAGTGCCCTAGAGTCTACTAGTGATATTTCCCTGAAATGTGTAGCGTGACTCCTCTGTTTGCTCTGTTGTTCTTGTTCAATGGTACCGATGCAGTCGCTAAGGGGACACATCAAGTTACTGCTTTTAAAGAGGACAGGTGTGCATTCAGTTTACAAAGGTCACCTACCTGCATTGAGCAGCAGACCACGACAGGAAGGGCCGCTGTGAGAGTACCTGGAACGATCTCCATTACCTCCCCCAGTCAAGTGGCCGCTAGCATTTCGCAGGAATCTCAGAACCTCATCTTGGCCTCAAAGAAGTATTCTTCCCTGGCCGTGTTCACAACCTTCAGTTGGGCTAAGAAGCCAAAGGGACTTCCTTCCTGGTTCAAATGGCCTGTGTCTCTGGGATCTAACAGCCTCCTGAGGCTTACTAATAATAGCAAACCACTCTTTCAGAGTGCCTCCTGAGTGTCCTGCCTTCCACCCATTGGCTGAGTTCAGACTGGCAGTTTGAAGCGGGAGGGAGTCGTGGCAAAAAAAGAGCAGGAACAAAATGTTCCGGGTTTTCCTGGTCACACTGCACCGAGCATACCGGGGAGGAGGCGCATGGTAGCATTCACACCATTGGCCTGCCCCTGGTGGACGCACCAACATACAACAAATACCGTGCACAGATGATTATAACATGTCATAAATAATTTTATATTTTTTGAAAAATATTTTTATAATAATTTCTTCATATATAATTAATCATCTTAATTACAATTCACAATATAAGAGAATTCAAAAATGTCAAATATCATCTCCATAGAACCTCAAAAGATGTTGTACAACCTTATAATTAATAATAGACCTCCTCTGTTAAATAAAAGTTTCAAAAGGGAGGACTCCTTAAAGTCTCTTTATAGCATGTGCTCTGTAAGGCGTGGCTTTCTTTTTGGTAATCTGGAGACATGCGCTTATACGCATAAGCGCTTCTGTGCATATGCGCAAAAGCGCTTAAGGGCACAAGAAAAAAACACGGCTTTTGGCGTTCACACTTTGTTGGTGTGTGATGGACACAGGATAATCGCACTTTCCAGGGTCTGATACCACTTTCACCTGGTATCTTTTAAACTCGAGAGGGACGCATTACGAGACAGGTGAAACGTGCCTTCTGAAACGTGCCTAGGTCGGGCCAAACTGCCAGTCTGAACTCGGCCATTGTCCAAGCTTCAGTTTCCTTATTCCAGGACAGGGTGGTGTCCTTATATCACCTCACTGGCTTCACATATACTTGGTTAAGAATTTCCCCCAAAAGGCAGGAATGGGGTGCTGCTCGTGTTCCCTATCTGATCCTGCCTTATTAGCTACCACTAAGGGTTCACCACCTGTAGTGCCTGGGTACGCACCAGACCGGAATACAAAACAGATCTGCTATATTTTGTATGTGTCTAGCGATGCTCCCTCTAAGCTGTAGGGTCTTGCGAGCAAACATTTTACTCTGTGAGCTCCTGGCATTAAAGCTGTGAGCGAGGGATTTGGCTATTGCCTAAATTAGTTGGCTCTGGAGCAATGTTCCCTCTAAGCTGTAGAGTCTCGTGAGCAAAAATTCTACTTTGTGAGCTACTGGCATTAAAGTTGTGAGCAAGTCATTTGGCTCCTGCATACATTAGCTTGCTCTGGAGCCCTCCTTCCTGAGCGGAGACAAAAATGCGTGAGCCGGTGGCAAAACAAACTGTGAGCTAGCTCACACTGTCTTGGCTTAGAGGGAACACTGGTGTCTAGTGCTCTGGCTTCCTGGAACTGTAGATCCCTATTGTTTATTTATGCAAATAAAAATGTCAGGACAAAGCTTGCCTCCTGGCATAATATCTGAGGAGATGGCCAAACAATTCATGAACAGTATGTTTCCCGGGGTTGGATCAAATTTGCATCATTTCCAGGTTCAGGTATTCAAAGATTTTGAATTGGGTTAGAGACAATAAGGACAGAGTCGCGCGCGAGTGAGAGCGAAGGCGGCATGGAGATAAAGTTACTCTGTAAAGCACCAACTGTTGTGATGAAACAGAGAGATTCTTTGCCATGCTTTGGTTTTTTTTTACTTCATAATAGCAACATCTTGTATTAATACTACATAAGTGATAAATGGAGCTTACTGATTCGTTCTTTCTTTCCTTCCTGTTTGTCTGTGATTCTAGCCAACAAACCTACGGAACCCTGAACTAGAAAGAAATGGATTGTATCCTCCTTACACTGGTTTACCAGGTTCCCGACACTCCTGCATCTATCCGGGGCAATACAACCCTTCTTTCATTAGTGATGACAGCAGAAGAAGAGATTACTTTTAAGCGAATTGCAGGAGGGGGCATGAAAGGCGGGCAAGTTGTCACAGGCTGCGTTTGCTGGGTACAGTCTGCCGTTAAACAATTCAGATGCTATCACCATTGCATGCAGAAGAGGGACTTTGAAACCTTGAAGCACATGGAGCGGAGTTACCGGAAAGGAGCTATTTCTAGTTGCTATAGAAAGCAAGCAGAAGGAGCACATCGACTTGCAGCTCTGTGGGAAGCAGGCAAAGTGCTCCATGGAGTTACTGCGTGCGTTCTTCATTTTTTTCCTCACCACTAATTACTACACATAACAAGGATTTGATAATAGATCACTAAAGCAAAACTAACCAGCAAACACTAAGGGTGGTACTCTAAACTGAATGCCACTAGGGTGTGTTCTGTTTACAGATAATAATGTCTAGTGCTGTGTTTGTATTGCCCAACCTTTTATGCAAAGCTGGCTTGAGTGAATTTTATGGATGGGGCAGTTCTCAAATACTAAGTATCTGTTAATAGGTACTGGTGATATGCTTACCAGATGCTGAGCATATGTACATGAAAGTGGCCTACAGATAGGGAGTCCTCGAACCATTTGCAGTGTCCTGGTTCTGGTTTTGGATGTGTGTGTGTGTGTTTGCGGGGGAGGGGGGTTGTTGTTCAGCAAAAGATGTCCTCTGGTTTCCATGAACTGACCCTTCACTCATTTGATGTGTCAAGGCAATATCAGTGCTGCTTGTTGCTGAGTTTGGTGGCCCATATTCATTTCCATGTTTGTAACAAAATGGCAGATCTTCTGTAGCTATAGACAGTTTGTTCTTTCTGACCACTTGGTATAGTAATTGGATGTGGCGATTCCTACCGTAATAATACAGCAGATAATAATACAGCCTGCTCGCGGGGAGGGCGGGGTATAAATTAAATAAATAAATATATTTCTGTCCATTCCTCGTTTAGAAGTTTGAGGTTAGGCTCTAACCTTCAAATAGCAGAGGTGGCCTTGCAATGCATATTTGTGTGTATTATATGTGTGTCTCAATATCCAGATTTATAAAATCTGGAATTGGGGGGGCCAGAAAATGGTATCCTGAAATCTTTGGATCATGAACATACTTTGGGGACTGGAACATATTAGAATATTATGACAGCATGTGATGTGACCTCAAATTCAGTTCTGGTGTTTGCTCAGTTTCACGGTCAGCTGACTGTGTTTGGTGCATCTCTAATTTAGCTTTTCCAGTGCTAGTGATACGGAATTGGTGAAACACCCCATTTTAACCTCCCTTACATACTGAACAGATGCTGCCAGTTTAAACTCTGGAAATAAGGTGGGTTCCCACAGGTAGTGAAATGGCAGCAGCAAGTTTATTAACTCCCACCTGCCCTTCCATGGATAAATAAGTAAGGAGAATTGTGTTCCCACAGCTCCATCCCTTTCTCCTATTACTGGAGGTTGAGCTGAAGATTTTCATTCAAAGTTCATGAACTCTGGTGGAGCAGATCCCCAAAAGCAACAGTCTACCCACTCCTTCTGCTTCCTTCTTTTTTAAAGTTTATTTTTCCCTCGTGTCTCCATTGCTTTAAAGCTGTTTTTTCAAAACGTTCCATGTAGAAGTTTGCTATAACTGGGCTGAGAGGGCTTCCCATAGCAACCCCATCCATCTGTTCATTGAATTTGTTATCCCATTGGAAGTAACTGATTGTCAAACAATGGTGGAATAAGGCTGTTATGTCATCCGGAAAAATCTGATTAACAAGCACGAATGTGTCTTTTGCCAGAACCTTGCTAAAAAGGGATACCACATCAAAACTGACGAGTATGTAGATGATACCTTTATCATTTGGAGCCATGGAGAAGTAGAATTTATGGCATTTTTAGACCACCTCAACAACATTCACCTGAACATACAATTCACCATGGAAAAAGAAATCGAGGGTAAACTCTCATTTCTAGATATCATGGTCATCCGCAAAGCTAACCTTCAATTAGGTCACAAGGTCTACACAAAACCAACTCACACGGACCGTTTTGGGACACAGTATTTTGTTCCAAGACACTGAAAGGCTGGACAACACTTCCAATTACCATGTCAGATTACACAGGGAAGCCATTGAAATTCATAAACACAAACACAATTTCAACAGGAAAGAAGAGAGTTTAAAAATAAATAGGGCATGCTTTCCTGTCCTGAAAAACACACCAAAAAATCTGACAATAGCGCTACAGATAAGATTAGAATTTCAACAGCCAATCCACATGCAAAAGAACCTCAGGAAACAATCCATATACAAAAGAACCTCCTCAGGAAAGCTCCTCCATTAGCATGTTCACAGCCTGGGGAACTCCTACAAGATAATGACTCGGCTCTAACCCACGTTCCTGAGTAGATATAAATTATCTGCCTACCATTTTTCTTCTCACTTTGACACAGAGAGTACTCCATCTTTCTGTGTTATACCTCTGAGAATGCTAGTCACAGCTACTGGCGAAACATCAGGTCCTACAATGCCAAGAACATGGCCATACAACCCGGAAAATCTACAACAGCTAACATTCATTTTGCTTCATATTGATATTGCCTCATATTCGCTCCACAAACCTTAAGGAAGTAATGGGAGTGCATTTGCTTTCCTTCTTTAGCCCCCTGCAGCAACCATTTTGGGTTTGGCTTTACCTCCTGTGGCAGCCATTTTGGGATGGCTCTCACCGCTCCCTCTCAGAATCCCAAAGGTGCCCACAGGCTCAAAAAAAGTTGGGGACCCCTGATTCAGCAACTGCAGTAGAAGATCATGGCTGAACAAGCCAGCTGATGTTGCTGCTGCAAGGGGCATTTACTGCCACTCTTAACTGGGATCCAACTAATTGGTAATTTCCAGTAGATGCCCTTTCCTGTAGAGAAGATTGAGGGGTGTCTCAGATGCTAATTGCAGGTGCCTAAGACATGATCCAAAGCATCTCAGATCTCCCTGTTGCCATTCTGAGATCGTGATTCTCTTGTTCCTGTGTTTGAAAAAGCTCTCTCCCTCAAAACTTTTGATTTCCCCTTCCCCATCTTAAAGGCCATGTGCTCAACATGCAAGGACATTCTTCTTGCAGGGCTTGTTTATCCAGTCTCTGACAAAGCTATTCCTCAGCTGCAGGACTAGAATAAGAGGAAGAGATTGGATTTATACCCCGCCCTTCACTACCCAAAGGTGTCTCAGAGCGGCTTACAAACTCCTTTCCCTCCCCCTCCCCACAACAGACACCCTGTGAGGTAAAAGAAGAAGAAGAGGAGATTGGATTTATACCCCGCCCTTCACTACCCAAGGGAGTCTCAGAGCAGTTTACAAACTCCTTTCTCTTCCCCTCCCCACAACAGACACCCTGTGAGGTAGGCGGGGCTGAGAGAGCTCTTGACAGAAACTGCTCTTTTTCGAGAACAGCTCTTATCAGAACCACGGCTTGCCCAAGGTCATCCAGTCAGGTACAAGTGGAGGAGTGGGGAATCAAACCCGGTTCTCCCAGATTAGAGTCCGCGCACTTAACCACTACACCAAACTGGCTCCAACTCTTTAATAATTTAGAGATGGCGATAATGCTGAAGAAGACTGGACATTCTACAACATTGCTACCGTTGGAGAAGACCAACACTGAGGCAATCTAAAAGGGATTGATTTGTCATATGTGGCTAAACATAAGCTTTTTATACAATCCTTTTCCCCCTACAGGATTTCCTTCTTTTTTTTGGCCCCCCCAAGGGGGATTTTTTTTAATTGCTTTTCTAATAACTACAAACAGAAAATTAGGAAAGGGAAACTACAATCTAAGGGAGAAAGTAAAGAAAACCCTCTAAAACCCCAAGAGATGATCATACATACATTTGCAAAATTACCTTTAAGCTTAAACCCAAGTTCACTTTAGTTGAAAATGATCATTTCCTGATGAGGAAAAAAAGGGGGGGAATCCCAACTTCATTCCGGTTAGACTTTGATACCGCAACATTATAAAGAGGGTGTAAGAGACTTACGCTGCGTACAGGAAACTGGCAGCATTTTTTTTTTAACAATGCATGGACTTTATTTTTCAATGATTCAGAAGCAGAAATGAAATGGCGAGAAATTGAGTTTGCAGATTGTGCGATGTCGTTCAAAGTAGTAAAGTCCAAAGTAGGTTGTGAAGAGCTTTGTTTCAGATCAAGTGACTGATCGATTCAGAGGCAGAGCAGGTGAGATTCTGGAAGACCCATGATCAGATCTTCCCAGCCAGCTGTGTCGCATTCTGATTCTGACTGAGGTCATCTGGGGAGGAGGGAGAGGGTTTAAGCTTGTAATCTCCACATGGTTTTGCAATAGGGCTGCCAAATCGGGGCGGGGAAACCCCCGCTTTGGAGGTCCGATTTCCACCGCGGCGGAATCGGGCCCCGGGGGAAACCCCACCCCCGCATGCACTTCACAGGGAAGTGACGTCATGATGCTGGGGGCGGGGCCACAGCCACAGATGCTGTCTCCTCCCAGGAGACGGGCAGTGCCCCCCCCCCAGCATCCCCAGCGTCATGACGTCACTTCCCTGTGACGTGCATGCGGCGCGCGTGTGCTTTGCGTGCACGCACGCACACCGGGAGCCGGGCTGTAGTCCCCCACCACAAGGGTAAGTGCCATTTGGCAACCCTATTTTGCAAATCAGATTGGGTTTCCCACATTGGTATATAGACCTTTAAAGAAAATAGACAGGCAAAAATGGGTACCCGTCTTTTTCTTTAAAGTTAATGAGAGCATCTTACATCATTTTTCTCTATTTTGTCCTCAGAACAACTGTGAGGTGGATTAGGCTGAAAGAGAGTGACCATCCAAGGTCGCTTCCAAGCCCAAGAGAGCATCCATGGCTGAGAGAATATTTGAGCGGGGTGGTGGTGGTGGTGGTTGTTTGTGAGGCCACAACCCACATATTGGGAGGAAAAAAGAGGAAGGAATCCAAGGTTGTAGATGAAAGAGAAGGCATAGTGAAGATAGCTGTGCCTTGTTTGTCTCCAGTATCTGGCATTTAGAAATCTGTTCATTCGGAGCGCAGAGGTCAGTTAGACCTGGGGGGGAAAACACAACGTTCGCAAACTGGACTAGCTCTGATTTAGGTTTGATGGAATTAATCAGAACTGTAGCCTGTGACATTTGCGGTAAGCTGAATTCAGTGTCACATTTATGAATGTAGAATATGGCGACCACCTTTGTTGGTGTATTTTGAAAACCTAAACCAAAAGGGGGAGAGCAGTTGGAACTGTGCTGTTTTCGGGCTCTTTTTGTAGCAGGAACTCCTTTGCATATTAGGCGACACACCCCTAATGTAGCCGATCCCCCAAGAGCTTACAGGTGCCCCTGTAAGAAGAGCTCTGTGAGATCTTGGAGGATTGGCTACGTTAGGGATGTGTCGCCTAATATGCAAAGGAGTTCCTGCTCCGAAAAGAGCCCGCAGGATAACAAAAGAGATGGCCAGTTATTTTGGGTTGTGTTCCGTTCCTTTTCATATTGTGGCTTGGATCCAACAGGATCGCCAGTGATCGGAGAGGTGGGCTGTTTTTACTGATTTCTCTTTCCCAGCTCCCCTCTCATGCTGTTCCTGGGAAAGGGGTTCTTCCTGTTCCGCAGGAGCTGCATTTTAAGGGCATTGGGGCTGCAGCAGAAGTCATCACACTCCACAAATGGGAGTTTCTTCATACTGCGACTATTAATGATGATTGAAGCCTGTGATGTACTTCTGGCTGTACTTAATAATGCAAAGACCGCTGCATCATACATATTCTTCATGAGTTATTTCTCAGGACTAACCATGCATTCTTATACAGGAAAGATAACTGTGAATGGTATGTACTTATCCTGGTCCAACAGGACAAATATATCCACACACAATAAGTTATCTGCATATGCAGAAGAATTCTGTGTAGGGTGTTTGTGTGGTGATGGTCTCTGAACGAGGTTCACCCACACATCTGGCCCAGACAAATGGCCAGTAATGCCAGTTCAACTGAGCTAAAGGTGCCATCCATCTGTTGTGTGTGAGCATGTGCAGAAAGAAGCAGCAGTGAATGCAGCCCACCCCTTCATGTGAGGGTTTGTGGCTGAAGGGCTTTATTTAATGCGGGGAAAGAAACCCAACTGTAAGATATCCATCTTTAAAGAAAAGATGCCATTTCCTTAGTGCACCTGGAGAAGAAAGTTGCCAAACGAGACTAGTCTGCTTGAGCCTTTCACAGTGCAGTCCTAAACAAAATTAGGTAAAGGTAAAGGTTCCCTTGCTCGAAAGCCAGTCGAATCCGACTCTAGGGTTGCGGTGCTCATCTCCGTCTCAAAGCCGAAGAGCCAGCGCTGTCCGAAGACATTTCCGTGGTCATGTGGCCGGCATGACTAAACACCAAGGTGCACGGAACACTATTACCTTCCCACTGAAGTGGTACCTATTTATCTACTTGCAATTTCTTGCTTTCGAACTGCTAGGTTGGCAGGAACTGGAACTAGAGACGGGAGCTCACTCCATCATGCGGCACACTCGGGTCTCGAACTGCTGAACTACTGACCTTCCACAGCCTGCAGTTCAGTGTCTTAACCACTTGAGCCACCGCAGCTCCGCTAAACAAAATTATAGCCTTCTAAATCCATTGAGACCAGTGGGCTTAGAATGGACTAAGGAGGGCACTGTCAGTCATATCGACATCGCAAACATAACCAACCTGAATAGACCTTTCCTTTCCTGGAGATACTTGGGACCTGTAGATCTGTAAAGAGACCTATGGATTTCTAACGGTGAATTTCACCAAACAAGCCCCGAAATTCTTTGAGGAAAGCCATGTTTGTATTGTAGCTATGCCATCGAAAACATGCATAATGTTGTGCCTCTAAGTGGAAGCTTCCATAGTGATACAAAACAAACAGGGCAATAAGAACTTTTATTAAGTAGAAATGGATGGCATTCTCAGGCTTATCTAAAAATGTAAATTTGTAATGCTTTGATACATGGCACTGGGCATTTTTCACATGGGGAGAATAACCTGTATAGGATAACCCTTATAACGCGGAAAGCTTGAAATATTTCGTCTCTGAGGTATTGAGGGAGGGGGGAAATCAAGGCCATGAGCCTAATTTCACTCACTCAAGATGCAACTCAGTCGAACGAGTGAACTGTTTTCATGTATGATACATGTTTCAGACTGTGACCCTAATAGACATGTGTTGGAATCCTTATTTTGCCTAAATTATTGATTGTAGTGAGAGATGAGGAGATTAATTTGTACTTTTTTCCATTCATTGATTTCATAGAAAGGCCTATGGAGTGTCAAATACATATTTGAAATGCTATACTTATTAGAGTGTTCAAGATGGGTTGCCTGTGTTAGTCTGTCTGTAGCAGTAGAAAAGAGCAAGAGTCCAGTAGCACCTTAAAGACTAACAAAATTCGTGGCAGGGGAGGAGCTTTCATGAGTCACTGCTCACTTCTTCAGACTCACGAAAGCTCATATGTCTCTGTTATGTGATTCTGTAGAAAGCTCAAAAGAAAAAGATCTTGTAAACCCAATATACAGGGGGGGGGGTTGTAGAAAAGGTCCAGCAGGAACTCATTAGCATAATAGGCCACACCCAGAAGCAGAAACCCATTAGCATATTAGGCCACACCCCTGACCGCACCACTCATTAGCATATTAAGCAGCATTCCCATGTTACCAGAAGTGTGGTCATCCAGCCACACCCACCTTTTGCTCTTTATTCTGTTTACCTTGTTTGGTGTCAAAACCCAGGGCTTTTTTTTGTATCAGGAACTCCTTTGCATGTTAGGCCACACACCCCTAATGTAGCCAATCCTAATGAGTTTCTGCTGTTGGGTGTGGCCTATTATGCTAATGAGTTCCTGCTGGGTGTGGCCAACTTGGGAGCCAGCCGGAACTTCGTTCCTGTGCGTTCCTGCCCAAAAATAGCCCTGCCAATATATATAATCCTTAACAACCTGTTCAATTTTAAATGTAATCAATCCGTTTGTGAGCTTTCTACATACCAAATTATATTTGTTTAGATATCTTATCTACCAAAATGAAGCCACTGTCAAAACAGCCTTCAGCACTGCATTGAATGCCTGTCATCTCTTTCAAATGAGGAAGATGTGGCCTTGGTATGTGTTTAATGATGACTGAATGTACATTAGTTTACCTGCGGTTATGTGTTGTACATTGTTTTGGAGTTCAGCTTTGCATACATGTGAACATAAGTTCTGAGTTGTTTTGCTTATATTTTATTTTCCAACACAGTGTTATTTAAAGTTGTATCTTATTTGGACCCTCCACTAATTATACAGTACTCTAGTTGCAAATTATAATTTTTAAGGATTGGATTATTTTTATACCAGCATCCAACATGTTTTAAATCTGGCGTTCTAGTCAGTATAATGAAAAGGATACAATAAAAAATATTAATAACGGTCTTAATCTTTGTTTTTATTGTGGACAAGATAACATGCAAATCTAAGGTAGCGTAACAGTGTTGTTCTCATGGGGATTGGTTTGTGTCGGTTCCCTATTGCTGCTGCAGCGGCTGATATACAATACAGTGGCAATGAGGTTTCCAAATGACAAGTTTCCTGATAGTTTCCCTGTCCCAAATCCCCCTGTAGAGGCCAACCCCCATCCTTCCGTGCCACCAGGGCTTATTCAGTTTTTTTAAATCATCAATTGAATATTGCTATACTGTTATAATGTATCAAGTTCTCTAAATTTCCAGCTGTCATTTTTTTTTAAAGTACACCTCTAGCCCCTTAGATTGTGGAGATGTGTTTTCCCCCTTGTATCCCCACAACCAAAAGGGATAGAGATTTTTTTCTTTTTAATGAAAATTTGGAATTCAAGAAACCTGAGTAATGATACTCAGCAGGTTGGGGAAAGTTCAGAGAAAAACTGGGGAAATTCTGGGAGGTACACAAATGCACTCTATGGTGGAGGGAGCAAGGAAAACCACTTCTCAACAGTGTTGAGGTAAAGGTAAAGGTTTCCCTTGCTCAAAAGCCAGTCGAATCCGACTCTAGGGTTGCGGTGCTCATCTCCGTTTCCAAGCAGAAGAGCCAGCGCTGTCCGAATTTTTTATTTGGAAGCTATTCATTAAGCTCGCTAGCCAGAAGGAGAGGCTCCTGCTACTTACATTCAAAAGGCCACCGTTGCTATACCAATATATGCTGCCTATCTGTGGAATACAGTGATTTTTAAAAAGTGGTCTTTCCAGACAAAGTTAGCCATTGCTGAATTCCCTTGGAACAAATGGAGCAAATTGGTCAGAACTATCATCAGTCATATATCTATTCATATTTGGATTTTTTTTTACTGTGCTTTTAGTCCCAGGAGACCTCAGAGTGGCTATGACTTTCTAGGGGTCATTTCCTGCAGGAGTGCACAGGAGCGGAGCTCCGGCAGTAAAGAGCCCAGGGGGTGGGCACATGCAACAAGCCCCACCCCCTGCTCCCAGCAGCCCTCAGTCAGAGCAAGAAGCAGCCAGGTAAATTGCAGAGCTCCCCTCGGCCCCCGGGTCCAAAACAGTCCAGTGGCACCTTTAAGACCAAGTTTTATTCAGGTACAAGCTCTCCCTCCTCTACGAGGACAGATCTGCATGTTCCCCAACCAATAGCTAGCAATCCAAAACAGTCCAGTGGAGCCTGAACGGTGGGTGTTGCCTTCTGACACACTTCAGGTGATGCCAGGGGGTGTGGCATATGCAAATAAGTTATGCTAATAGGTTATGCTAATAAGCTCCTGCACCTCTTTTTCTACAAAATGACCCCTGTAACTTTCAATAGGATTTAGAGTGGAACTACATCCTTCACCTAGTGCATATCTTTAAAACCTGGCCTCTACTTCTCCATGAGAAAGGAGGACATGATTTCCAGTAGAAAATCAGTGTGCAGGAGGAGGGTGCATAGCTATTCCCTATCCTTGGCTTTCCTCCTATAACTGCCCCTTCACCGTCTGCTTTTTCACCTCAGCATGTGAGTTTCCTGACACCTTGGTCTGACTGCAAATACAGGTCTGGAATCAGAGCTGGGGGGAAAGCAAATTCTTAAGGTAACAATCCATCCATGAGAATGTTTACCATCATAACACTCCCAGGAACTGTAACAACTGTGTCGGGGTCAGGGTAGCACTTCAAATCCAAGGTCTTAAACAATGTGAAATGGCAATTGAGACCAGTAATTCCTCTTAGCAGTTGCTAAAAATAGTGTACTTACGATTAATGGTAATAAAGAGTTGCCCTGTGTAAAATCTTATCTTCAAGATATATAAATTGAACTTTCATTCCAGGAAGTAATCCATAGAAGGAAGTAATCCATAGAAGGAATAGGATGTATGGCTCACAGTTCACTTTTCCAGCACCTCATCACCTGGTTTTGAAATTTATTGCCGCAGATTAATGTTTCTGTTTTAAATGGGAATGTGGCAATGATTCTATTTTTTTACATATCTGTTCCAACAAACTTTGAACTACATTCCAGACACATGGTTTGATCCTGAGATAAATATGTAGCACAGTACGACTACAGAGCCCTTAAAGACTTGGAGCCCTCATCCAAGTTGGCCCCGGAGAAAGCTCCCGATTCCGCATCTTCAGAATCAACACATTCAGCCCCACCTCCCAGCTCCATGTCTCAGCAGATCCGATGTTGGTCACTTTGCCCTCCATCTCATCGTGCCTCTTCTGAGCCACTGGCCAAAAGGGTTAAAGGCAAGGACAAAGAAAAGGGCAAATAGACCTCCAAGGAGAGTGCTCCCATCTGCGCTCCTGAGCCTACACCAGCCTTGCAGGAGAAACCCAGAACTTCAGGTCCGAGATCCTTGCCTGTTTCTGTCTCAGATGGGCATGTGGAGGCAGGCTTACCGGCTGGTCAGGTTCCATGTGAGTCTGATCTGGAGGAAATGGCCACGGTGCCATGGTCTCAGCCCCAACCACTTATGCGGTGGCCTTCATACCCATACATGATGTCTCCAGGATATATGGGTGAATGGGGTGACAACTTCGCAAGCTCCGGGGGCACAAGTTTATATCATTAACCTCATTGGGTGTCATTGTACCTCCCTTTAGTGATGGTCGCCCGCAGGCCGCATTCTCCTATACCTGCAGTGAAGGGAGGGGAAGAAGAAGAGAAGAGATTGGATTTATACCCCACCCTTCACTTGGAGTCTCAGAGCGGCTTACAAACTCCTTTCCCTTCCCCTCCCCACAACGGACACCCTGTGAGGTGGGTGGGGCTGAGAGAACTCTGACACAAACTGCTCTTTCAGGAACAGCTGTGCCAGAGCTTGTGACTGACCCAAGGTCACATCAGCAGGTGCAAGTGGAGGAGTGGGGAATCAAACCCGGTTCTCCCAGATTAGAGTCCACACACTTAACCACTACACCAAATTGGAGAAGAGGCAGCAACTGAATCCAACGGATCTAACACAACATTGGATCCGAGCCCAGATGAGAGGGTAGGCAAGCCATCTCTGGCATTTCCCATGGAGGATCTCCAAATGTTTGGGGAACAGATGATTTGTATGGCCCAGTCTTTCAAGATAGAAGTTGTAACCTTGGAGCACAAACTGAAAGATAAGATACTGAGTCACCTCTGAGTAGAGTCCCCTAGTATTATTGCATTCCCTGTGTTGGAGGACCTTGAGGACCTCACGCAGGAACTGTGGCAGAAGCCTGCATCTCTCCAGCCTGCCTCGAGAAGAGTAGAACTTTTTTAATAAGATCAAAAAGGAGCCATTTAACTACCTGACGATTCATCCTCCACTGTCTTCCTTGGTGACAGAGGAGATACAGCCTACCACTCTGCTCCCACAGATAGAGAGGGAAGAAAGCTTGATATCCTGGGTTGAAAACTATATTCCTCAGTAGTGTTAGGTTTCACAATCTCTAACTAGGAGACCATTATGACTGGTTACCAGCTCTTCTTATGGGAGAAGATTCTACTATTCCTGGAACACCTGCCAGAAGATAAGTGTCCCCTCGATAAGGTTCTGCATACTGAGGCCATTAAACTGTTGAAGCAGCAGATAAATGCGGGACAGCATTCTGCAGATTCTGCTGTGTGGGCCATGGCAAGCTCCATCATGCCTAGACGCCATGCGTGGTTAAGATCAATGGAGTTAGCTATGGAGACCAAGCTTAAAGCTAAAGATGTTAGCTTGCAAAGGGGTTCCTTGTGGGTGTCTGCCAATAACACGCTCAGGCGGGGTCGATAGAGAAGAAAGACTTTATTGCATTAAAGTGGGAGGCAGCAAAATGGCTATATTCCTCCATCATAGGGAGATTTCAGCAGTTCTTATCATTCCATATATGTATGTTGCTTCAACATCACTCATTGATTGGTTCCCCAAGCATGTATACATCATTATATTACTAGGTGATTGGTTAGCCTAGTTCCTATATCTTATTTCCCTTAATTCCTATTGTGACGTCCTCCTTATTAGGGAGGACTGGTTTCACTTTAAAAGTGTTCTTTATTTTCTTTTACTGGGTATATAAGGCTGCCACCAGGAAATTTTAAGGATTTCCAAACCTTTATGCTTTTACGTCTGCTCTTACTGGTTAGGTAGACCGAGTTCAAGGCTTACGAGGGACTATGTGGTCCTGGGAAGTATTTCTTTCAGAGCTGGTATACTTGAATGAAAGAGGATTTATTAAAATAAAGCATGAATAAGAGGGTAGTACAATGTAACTAGTAATGTGTAAATACTGAACAATTGCTTTGGTATCACACAATCTTATCCCTCACTGACAGGGATCTTTCAGGTAACTTTGTAACACTTGCTTAACTCCAGGTCATATATGTTCACTGTTTCTTTCCAGTTTATCATGACATACAGCCTTTCCTATAACTTGTCTTCAATTAAACTTTCATTTACTTTTTACTATACACTCAGCTTTCCTTCTGTTTCTCTGTCTCACCGAACTACCTCAGCTGTAAGCTGTTAACTGCTTCAACACAGAACTGCTTGTCTCTCTCTCTAACTTAACATCAACTATCAACTTGTAACTGAAACTCTAGACTGACACACATACTCATCCACTCAGAATCACTTCCAAAACTGTCAAACACCAATCATGCCACATTTGCATCTCTCAACCACTCTGGTCTATCTACCACAGTCATGCAACCAAACTTTTAAAGAGACACACACACACCAAAAACAAGGAATCATTACACCTATATATGATCTTTGTCTTGTGATTGTCTAGCACACACACAAATCATAACATGTTTTGATATTTTGTGGTTAAGAAGAAGAAGAAGAAGAAGAAGAAGAAGAGGAGGAGGAGATTGGATTTATACCCCGCCCTTCACTACCCAAAGGTGTCTCAGAGCGGCTTACAAACTCCTCTCCCTTCCCCTCTCCACAACAGGCACCCTGTGAGGTAGGTGGGGCTGAGAGAGCTTTGACAGTAACTGCCCTTTTTCAAGAACGGCTCTTATCAGAGCTACGGCTTGCCTGAGGTCATCCAGCCAGGTGCAAGTGGAGGAGTGGGGAATCAAGCCCAGTTCTCCCAGATTAGAGTTCACGCACTAGCCACTACACCAAACTGGCAAGTTTTGTTAACTTGTTTTGCTACCTTTATTCTGCCTTCTTTCCTGTTTTTGTCCAAATCTCAGTTGTTGCTGCAAGCCCCTTATCATAACCTAGCTGTCATTCCCTAGCTGGTTAACCACAGCATGTTCCCCAAAAGTGGAACCCTGATTTGTAAGCCAGGCCCAGATACACTGTTGCTGAGTACAAGAAAGGGGAACTGCCACAGCTATTCTTCCTCTTAGCCTGTTTTTGCTTCTAGACCTTTAGCTTTCAAATCAAGTTTTGATATAAAATTCAATAAGCATTAATGTGTGACCCACAAAGACTTACCTTTCAGTGGTTCCACTCTCTTCTCTGCCAAGACAGACAAGATGCTGTACCAGATAAAGAAAAACAAGCAGACAGCTAAGTCCCTGGGAGTGTCACAATCATTCACATCTTAATTTAAGCAGAGGCCTTTTGTGAGATAGTCCTGGCATCCATATCAAAGGGACTACCGCTCCTCAGGGTCTCAGTATCCTACCCTAAGGCATTTACCTCACAACACGGTTACCATAGATGAAAGGGTTCCAGCCAACTTAGATTGAACTAGCAGCCACCCCCTTCCGGTGAGGCAGCCTCATCCCGACCTCATCCCAAAAACCATCCTTTGGACTAGGGTCGCTGTCCACCCCTGTCAGGTTCGGGGACAGGCTAGTTCAGTTTTGTACAGCCTGGGAGGCTATTACCTCTGACGAGTGGGTTTTGTCCATAGTTAGATTTGGTTACAGATTAGAGCAGGGGTGTCAAATTTAAGGCCCGCCCATGGCCTACAGCTCATTTCTCCTCCCCCTCCTGTCCTCCCCCTTGAAGCTTGAGGCTGCCAAAGTTCCCAGCTCCCTCCATCTTGTCTTTGCCTGCTTCGGCAGGAAGCTCTTTTGGGCTTGCAAAGTTACAAATGGATTTTTCCATTAAGGTCTCTGCACCCAGATAGACTACTCTGGGATTGTTTCCAGCAATAGAATCTGTGTTCTGGGAATGGAATGACAGGGTGCAGAGTGGAATGACAGCCCCTGGGAGTAGCAGCAGCATTCTGGGAATGGAATTCCACTCTAGGGGTTCTCATTCCCAGAGTCGGATGATAGCCTTTGGGAGTAGCAGCAGAATTCTGGGAATGTAATTTCACTCTGAGGGCCCTCATTCCAGTCCCAAAATGCTTCTGGACATGAACTGGGCTAACCATCTAAAAAACCATGGCAGTTTGTGAGTGGCTTGCAAACCAGTTGAGTCTGTGAACCCGGGGGTTTGTGACCCATGAACCAGCCTGGTTCATGATCAAACCTGATTCATAATTTGGTTCATGCCCATCCCTAGTTAGGGGATTGGAGCACCTTCCCTACGAGGAAAGGCTGAAGAGTCTGGGACTTTTCAGTTTAGAAAAGAGATTACTAAGAGGGAACATGATAGGGGTTTATAAAATTATGCATGGGGTGGAGAGAGTTGACAAAGAGAACTTTTCATTCCTCTCCCAAAATACTAGAAATTGAGGGCATCCAATGAAGCTGATGGGCAGTAAGTTCAGGATGGACAAAAGGAAATGCTACTTCATACAGAGAGTGATTAAAGTGTGCCAGAGGATGTAGTGATGGCCACAAGAATAGACAGCTTTAAAGGAGGATTAGATAGATTCATGGAGGATAAGTCTAAGTGTCTACTAGCCATGGTGACTGAGGGGAACCTTCACATTCAGAGGCACTAATCCCAGAGGCACTTGTCTCAAAGCCAGGACGCAACATCAGGGGAAGGCCTGGACCTCTATGGAACTGGTTGGCTGCTGTGTGAGACAGGATACTGGACTAGATGGACTATTGGTCTTGTCCAGCAGGGCTGTTCTTATGTTCTTACATATTTTAGCTAAATATGTACTTTCAGCCACGTGGTCATTGTAGTCACTTAATGGGGAAACACAAGTGCCTTGTTCATCTCAGATATCATTTTCTTTCTTATTCAGGATTAAGGACTGAGAAGTTATATTGAAAGATTTTAGGCCACAGTCAAAGCAATCATTCGTATTAAGTAACTGGTGAGAGATTTTTTTCTCAAGAAAGGTAGCTTTGTGTTTTATCTTGCACAAAATAATTATGCACTTGTCCAATTTTTCTTTCAGATTGTTAGCTTTCTACTTGAACTGATACATTTAGGTCAGGAGTCCCCAATATGGTGCCTGTGGGCATCATTATGCCTGTAAAGTGTTTTTAGAAAGTGGGCAGGCTTTTGCCCAACAGAGCTTCTGATTGGCTAGGCAGATGTTTCAACTTTGCTTTGGCAGCAGCTGTCACCACAGCGTGAGACTCTTCACTATGTGACTTGTCTGAATAATATTATTAAAATCGCGGCTGGCTGCTGCTGTGGGGAATCATGGTCGCCATGTTCCCTGCTACCCGATGTTCCTGCATCGAGGCAAGCCGGTCACGCCCCCGCCCTTGCCGTGGAAACGGGGGGGGGGCGGCCAAGCCTCCTGCACTTGCTCTCCCTCCGAGAGAAGCAAGCAGAGCCCCCCCGAACCTCAGGGAAACTCCGGAGAAACACACGGGAGTCGGGTGTTCTCGGAGCTACGAGAACCCCGCCCGGATGCAGCGCCGCAGCGCCGGAAGTCCTCATTTTTAAAAATATTTTTATCCACCTTTCCTCTAAGGATTTTAGGGTAGTATCCTTATTTTTCCCCCTTCTCCACCCCATGAGGCAGATTTAGCTTAGAGAGACCCTCTGGCCCAGCAATTATCAAACACAGTACTGACAAATACATTGTAATAAAGCACAAAATTATTCTAACGTAAGTTATGTATTAATAAAAGATCATGAAAATATATGATACATAGAATAACATAACAATACTGTGTCTGTATACACACTGTCAATACCACACTGTGAATAACTGTCAATACTGTGTCTGTATACACACTGTAATCCTTCTTGTGTATTCCAGCAATTATCAAGGCAGAGTAGGGAATCGAACTTGGGTTCTCTAAGTTCTACTCTTGCATTCTAACCTCTACACTATGCTTGCTTATCTTTTAGTCCCCTTCCCCTTTGATGATATACTCCTGTGGCAGAACAGGCCTGCTGTGGCCTGAAGGCCCATTCCACCCTGCCCTCCTTGGGGTTCCCACTCCCTGGAAAGGCTTTTCTCTCTCTCTCTCTGGTAACACGCCGCCACCACTTGACTTTTATAAGGAATTGCCCACTGGGAGGGTCAGGACTCCCAGCTTCCTTTCCAAGATCTGAGGCCTTGCCCCTGTGTCTTCCTCTGCCCATTGTTTAGTCACCATGGAGATAGTTTACTTCCTTGTGCACCTGAGGAAGAACAGCCACTTGCCAGCTGCCAGCCTTCCCCGAGACGCTCTATTTGAAACACCATGTCTGAGATGGTGGAGCTCTATGTGATACAGAGAACCACTCCCAGCACCCAAAGTTATAAAATATTTATTAAGAAGAAAATGTTTACAAGCACACTTTTAGCACAGCACCAGATCTGAGCAAGGGAAACAAAAAAGATCAGTTAAACATAAATCCTCTGTTCCTCTCTCTATACAGGCCCTATCCGATGTTAAAATAGGGCATGTATAGAAGCCCCATTCGCTTAAATCAGAGGGGCTTTCTGGCTGAAACTTGGTGTTCTGCTTTCAAATTACTCACAGTTCATCGTTGGTCTTAAGACCTGCCTCAGGTACATGTAAAACGCCCGATCTTCACATGCTTGTCCCTGTCAGCGACTCTTAAGCCATTTGGTCACACAGCAGCAGGACCTTCAGGGCGGAGGGAAGCCTCAATTCCCCAGCATTGAGCCAGCAAAGAGACGATCCCTCAAAAGCCCCCTGGCTAGGAGCCCATCTGCAAGGGCTCGGGGGGGTAGCGAACAATCGCACCCCCTCCTAACTGCTGGCGTACGGATCGCTACCCCGGGAGCTCACCAGGGTCGCATCCGCCATCGTGCCGCCAAAAACCGGAAGTCAGCTTATGCCTAGTCTTGTTGATTCTCAGATGCCCTGCACATGGAATGTCATGAGCTAACTCCATGAGTCTGTTCCTGTACGTCCCTTGAAACACAAGTTGCCTGACTGGTTCCCAGGACACTTGCCTGCCCTGCGGCAACCAGAGCCTATAGAATCTGCCCTGCTTCCAGACAACTTGCTCAGAGAGAGTCTCAGACAACTTCACACATTGATCCACAGCTACGGAATGAGGATCGAAGCAGAGGGCGGGGTAAAGAAGGGGGCGGGGCTTCACCACGTGACCGCCCCGCCCCCCTAGAGGTTCTCTTCCGGAGCTCCGTACCTGAGAGCTCCCCCCCGACTAGAGCCCTGGGCCTACCAGCCCTTTCCATTCCACAGGCATCTGTGCCACAGGAACAGTCAAGGGCACCCCCACCCCCAATCCCGTGGATTCAGAATGCCATGTTAGAGAAGAAGAAGAAGAAGAGATTGGATTTATACCCCGCCCTTCACTTGGAGTCTCAGAGCGGCTTACAAACTCCTTTCCCTTCCCCTCCCCACAACAGACACCCTGTGAGGTGGGTGGGGCTGAGAGAACTCTGACACAAACTGCTCTTTTTCAAGGACAGCTGTGCCAGAGCTTGTGACTGACCCAAGGTCACATCAGCAGGTGCAAGTGGAGGAATGGGGAATCAAACCCGGTTCTCCCAGATTAGAGTCCGCACACTTAACCACTACACCAAACTGGAAGAGCCACAAGTTGGAGGAAAGCTCCTTAGACCAAAGGAAACTTTGCTCAGTGGAGTGGTAGGATCCACCTGAGTATCTATGATGTATAGAAGCCCCGTTCGCTTAAATCAGAGGGGCTTTCTGGCTGAAACTTGGTGTTCTGCTTTCAAATTACTCACAGTTCATCGTTGGTCTTAAGACCTGCCTCAGGTACATGTAAAACGCCCGATCTTCACATGCTTGTCCCTGTCAGCGACTCTTAAGCCATTTGGTCACACAGCAGCAGGACCTTCAGGGCGGAGGGAAGCCTCAATTCCCCAGCATTGAGCCAGCAAAGAGACGATCCCTCAAAAGCCCCCTGGCTAGGAGCCCATCTGCAAGGGCTCGGGGGGGTAGCGAACAATCGCACCCCCTCCTAACTGCTGGCGTACGGATCGCTACCCCAGGAGCTCACCGGGGTCGCGTCCGCCATCGTGCCGCCAAAAACTGGAAGTCAGCTTCTGCCTAGTCTTGTTGATTTTCAGATGCCCTGCACATGGAATGTCATGAGCTAACTCCATGAGTCTGTTCCTGTACGTCCCTTGAAACACAAGTTGCCTGACTGGTTCCCAGGACACTTGCCTGCCCTGCGGCAACCAGAGCCTATAGAATCTGCCCTGCTTCCAGACAACTTGCTCAGAGAGAGTCTCAGACAATTTCACTCATTGATCCACAGCTACTTGGTGAAATGGTTCAGGTCTCTCTAAACCTCCTCCAGAAACTCCTCCAGTTCCTCCAAGCATTCAGCTGTTCGCTCCTCTGAGCCAACACTAGCCTTGCTGCCCACAGGACCTCCCATGAAACCTTCACTCTCTCCCTCTGTCTCTTCAGCCTGCACATCACTGAAGCAAGACAGATCCCTTTCCTCGCTAGGAAGATCTACAGCCTCCTGCTGCATCTGGGTGGAACTGCACCCTTTCCCCTCTTGGGAAATCCCTCCCTTCAGGGCTTCAGATGGGCCCTCATGGGTCACCGGGGCCCCCCTTTTCTCTTGCAGTAATCTGAGCCACTTTCACCCCACTGGCCAGTGGTGAACTGGTCTCTGCAGAGATGCATTCTTCCCTCTGCCCCCCTTTGAAGGTTTGTCTGTGTTACCACATTTACTGAGCAATGGGCACCAAGGAGATCCTGGCCAAGTGACACAGGGTAGGGCTGGTCCTTCATAACCCCCATTTCTGTGAGGCCTACCAGCCCTTTCCATTCCACAGGCATCTGTGCCACAGGAACAGTCAAGGGCACACACACACCCCAATCCCGTGGATTCAGAATGCCATGTTAGAGAAGAAGAAGAAGAAGAGATTGGATTTATACCCCGCCCTTCACTTGGAGTCTCAGAGCGGTTTACAAACTCCTTTCCCTTCCCCTCCCCACAACAGACACCCTGTGAGGTGGGTGGGGCTGAGAGAGCTCTTGACAGAAACTGCTCTTTTTCAAGGACAGCTGTGCCAGAGCTTGTGACTGACCCAAGGTCACATCAGCAGGTGCAAGTGGAGGAGTGGGGAATCAAACCCGGTTCTCCCAGATTAGAGTCCGCACACTTAACCACTACACCAAACTGGCTCTCAATAGGCACGATATCAGAATCTAACACCAGATCAGCCCTCACTAAGATCACAGAGGATCCTGCGTCAGCATATCCCAAAACTAACTGGTCCCTCAGCGGCACCGCTGGCTCCATGGTGGCAAAAAGGCGCTCGTGGTTAACCGGGGCCACTTCTTCCTCTTTCACATTTTGGATAGCTGATGTAGGTTTGGAGGTAACTGGGGCCAGGCAGCCCACAGGTGGTCTATCCCTCCGCAGTTTGCAACTATCGGGATTATTAGCTGTTGCAGATTTTCCGTGTTGTCTGGCCGTGGTCTTGGCATTGTAGGACCTGACGTTTCTCCAACAGCTGTGACTGGCATCCTCAGAGGTATAACACAGACAGATGGAGTACTCTCTGTGTCAAGGTGAGAAGAAAAATGGTCGGCAGGTGATTTATATTTATACCTCCGAGGATGCCAGCCACAGCACCTCTGTATCTTAGGCACTTGCCCTTACAAAAGAAAATAAGCTTCAAATGCATCTACTGCCAATAAAATAATGAACTGACATGTCTGTGTCAAGCATAAGGAAATAAAAAAAATCTTAATGTCCAGATAGACACCTGCAATAAATTAAATGATATAATGCATTTGTGGTTCTGACGTCAATTAAAAGTTGAACTCTGTACTGTTATAGATGGTCTAAAGGACGGCACACCCAGGAGAGAAACATTTCCTTGTAGGAATAGCAGAGAGCAACATCAACAATGAGAGCCTATGTCCTCCTCGCCACTCTGTGGTTTGCCTTTTGTGCTGTGAAAGGTAAGTGGAGACCTTTTCTTTGAAAGATGGCTAAATATTAAGCATTTGGCACAAAACAGCTAAAGGATCCAAAGGGAAGGCATCAGCTGTAATATTGTATGGCAGCTGTAATCTTGTTAGATGTCCGCCGCATAAGGAAGATGCTTATTATATCTGAGATACTGTAGACATTTGGAAACAATTGTACGTATGCAGGCACCATACATCTTAGTTGCATGTAAATAGGCAAACGTTAGTTTAACAGGATATGGATGAGCATCATAAAAGGGAACATTTTCATTTGCATCATCTGTTTATGAAAAAGGCTATTTTGATGCGTGGAGCTTCTTTGTTGGAACACAGGGCACCTTACTCCCTACAATATGAAGAACTACGCACAAGATGCAGCGTATCCAATTTATTTGGTATAAGATGTCGTGAGAATTGCTATTAAGTCACAGCCGAGTTGTGGTGACCCCGTAGGATTTTCAAGGCAAGAGATTACCAAGTGAATTTCCATAGCAGAGTGTGGTTCTGAACCTGGATCTCCCAGATCCTACACCACATTGGCTTTTGCGGGGTGGCTGCTATTGAACAGTTGCAAGCTGCTGGTCTTGGGTGAGTTATGTAAACTGTGTGGTATCAAGTTGCCTGGTGGTTGCTGGTGGATTTAGTCCCAACAGTCTTCCCTCAAAGCCCAAACAATCCCTCCCCTGCTTTTACTCACAGAAACCAAGGTTTTGGAGGCTGGCAACACGGTGTGGTTGCCTAGCAAAGGCCACTGAGGATATTGATTTCTTAAAGCTACAGGTGTTGCTTCTATCATTTTATGGGGTTTTAGCCTCCCATTTCTTTTTTTTAAGATCTGAGATTTTTCTGACAACTTGGGCTGTTTTTCAGGTTTTTAGAAAGACCTGTCTTGTTGTTTCAAGGCTCTGGCTTTAAGTATCTAAAGATTTGGTAATGTTGAGAATCTCTCCTATATAATAATTCTATTTTGGAGTGGCAAGATTCAATGCGCACCAAAATCTGTTGGCTGCCTGAACTGCCACTCAGTAGCTGTCCCCTTTTCCACTGGCTGCATTGCCTGAGTTCCGCCCACACACGCGCCGCCCAGCCTTTCACCCTCAGTGTGCTGGGAGGCGATGGACAGGACAGGCAGCATCTCCCTGGGAAAAGTCTGGTTGAATAGTGCAGTGCTGGCTGTCAGGCCAGGTCCACTTTTGACTTGCTAGGGGTGCCTCAGTTCTCCCTCCCCACACTATTTCCCAGGGGTCATTTTGTAGAAAAAGAGGTGCAGGAACTCATTAGCATAACTCATTAGCATAACTTATTTGCATATGCCACACACCCCTGACATCACCGGAAGTGTGTCAGAAGGCAACACCCACCACTCAGGCTCCGCTGGACTGTTTTGGATTGCTAGCTATTGGGGGGGGATGTGCAGATCTGCCCTCGCAGAGGAGGGAGAGCTTGTACCTGAATAAAACTTGGACTTAAAGATACCACTGGACTGTTTTAGATTGCTAGCTATGGGGGGGGGGGAACGTGCAGATCTGACCTCAACGAGGAGGCGGAGCTTGTACCTCTTGTTTTGGATTTCCTCATTCCTTCCTCTTAGAAGCCTCCATATCCTCACCTTTAACTGCTAACGTCTCTCCTTTCCACCTACCAACCTACCTACCTTTTATCTGCCCCCCCATCTTCAGCTATATTTATTATTTATTTATTACACATTTCTTTCTCCATGCCGTGGACCCAAAGGACCTTGCGTCTCTCTCTTCCATTTTATCTTCACAACAACCTTTTGAGGTAGTTACACAGTGTGTGTGTGACTGGACCAAGGTGGGGTGGGGAGATGGGAGGATGACATCAGTTATGTCATGACGTCACTTCCAGGAAGAATCCAGAAATGATGTAGGCCAGCTTTAGGAACTGCCAGAAACGATGCGGTCTTCCACAGCAGTGACATTTTGAAACAGCTGATGTTGCTATTTTCTTTTTTAAAAATTATCTGACTGCTGCTTGAAACAGCAGTGGGCAAAGGAGGCTGCCAGCAGGAGGTCTTCTGCCATAGCAGGACGTCTGGCAGCCCGATCACCCAGCAAGGTTCCATGGCAGAGTGGGGATTTGGACCTGGGTTGGTCTCTGTGAGTAGAATGACGGGCCCTGGGCCCAGATTAAATGCTCTGTGATTGGGATGACAGCCTCCAGAGTGGAATGACAGCTTCTGTTTATACGAGCCCAGGGACCATCATCCTACTTTGGGGCTGTCATTCCAGTTTCTGAGCATAGATTTCAGTCCCAGGGGCTTTTATTCCACTCTGGGGGCTGTCATTCCAGTCCCACAGCAGTCTATATGGGCCTAGGAACATAATTCCACTTGGGGGTGGGGCGTCATTCCAGGCTCAGAGCAGGCTTCTCTAAATCCATATTTTCATTGCAACTTTTGTATTCTGTAATGTATTCCAATGGAGCCCATGCAAGTCAATTGGTTCTCCTGGCTCCCATTATTTCCAAAGGGCCTTCGGGAACCAGGCCTCTCCCATTGTTCCCAATGGGCATTTCTGTAGTTCCTTTTAGTACATCCCTTACTCCACAAAACTTCCCTCGCTCCCTTCCCATTGATCTGGCATTTTGTCCTTTGGGGGAATTTCAAGGGGGCTGGAGTGGTTGTTATTCAACCAAATGGGACCAACATTGCAGCTGAGTGGATGCTGCCTGTTCTTTAAAGAATCTCCAAGTTTCAAGCAAATTAGACCAAGAGTTAAAATTCTATGGGCCTCTGAACAAGCTGCCCCCAGCCCCCCCCACAAAGCAATGTGTGAGGGAGAACAGCAGCTCTCTGCAGCTTGTCTTCAAAGGTGATTGGCTGGGTGTGCTCTGGCTCCTCCCTTACAAGGATATGATTGGAAGGGAGAAATGCCATTGCTCAGGAAATCAGTGGAATCAAGAAAAAGACAAGGCATACTGCTTTCCTGGTAAGCTCCCAAACTCAAAAGGTTTTTTTTTCCAGAGAGTAGGTGTTTCATTATTAGGGATGGGCACAAACTGGGAAAATGCAGTTTGATTCACGGCATGCCCCATTCGTGAACCCAGACTGTCATGAACTTTTAGCCACCTCACGAACAAGTTTGTGAGGTTCACAAGGCAGTAGAATACCCTCACGGTGTGCTAGAGAAACCATATTCACAGGAGATCTCTGGCTGCCTCTCCTCTACCTGCCCTCCAAGTTTGGTGAGGATTGGATTTATGAGGTCTGAGTTATGCCACCCCCCAAAAAGGTACCCCCAGGAAAGTGCTTTATTTTTTTGCATTTTCTACACACTACAATCATGGGATGGGGGCACTGCCGGATTTACGCATAAGCTAAATAAGCTACAGTTTAGGGCCTCGCAATCTGCTGGAGCCTTATTTGTCATTTTAAAACCCTTTAATTATGTAATTACTAGAAATAAGGCCCGTTGTGGAAATAAATACGACGGAATCTAGAAAGAGGCTCTGGGAGAGTGCTCTGGCTTTGGGCAAACAGTGTCAGCCTGCTTTTAAAACATGAATCTGGGACCTGCACACCACCAGAACACAGCAGATTCCATATGCAACTGACATTCCAACTGCCTTGCGGGGGGGGGAGTTTGAGGTGTGGAATGGAGTGAAGTCCA
>NW_015165346.1:69768-71787 GCF_001447785.1 Gekko japonicus
TTTATCCATTTGATTCAGTTGTTTTGGACATTGTCCAGCTTAGTGTTGAGGTTAGTCATCTGATCCATTGGGGGGCAGTGCATTTGCTAACAGTGAAGAAAAGTCTGTAGTTACTTCCTGGTTCTGGGAGGGAGTTGTTGGTATGTTATTTCCGGTCTCCAGTTTTTTCTCCGGCGCCCTCTGTCCTCTCCCAGCCATAATATCAACAAGAAGTAAGTTTTCCAAAACAAGACAAAAGTTATGTGATTTAGTCCTGCTTTGTATACTTTAGCAGTTTTTGCATTCGCTTAACTTCTTATGCGTTTATTTTAGCTCAAAGTCTTTTTATTTCCAATTTAAAATCATTGTAATGTCTTTAATTTGCAAACATAATGTGTCATTACATGAGAAGTTTTCTGTGAACACTATTTGTGAGAATGAACATCTTGCAAGTTCATGCCAGTTGACCTGCCACGAACTTGACTTTGCAAAGCACAAACTGGCCAAAATTTGACACAAATTTAGTTTGTCAGCTGGTTCATGCCCAGCCCTATTTATTATACCAACAACCTTGAATTTCTGTTACCATTCCAGGTACTATACCAACCCAAAGCAGCCATTTCCATGTATATTTTCACCTTTGCAACCATTTGAGATAACCTTTAAAAAGTGTCGATGAGAAAGGCATTATTGAAAGTGACAGAACAAAGGTTAAATGAGATGTGACACTGAGAGTTCTTTGAATGGAGCTCCCAGAATTATTTTTTTCCCTTTAAAAAGCAAGCCCAATTTCCTCCCACACCATTTTTCTGAGTACATATAACTTCATGGAGCAGCCTGTCTGGGCAAACAAATGGTTCCTATATCAGTACCTCTCTTGCTTATCCAACAAGGCAATAGGAGTAGCATAATACATTAAATGCCTTGGAGAATTATTATAGTATTGTGGTATGGTTTCTTTTATGAATAAAGCGTACAATGAATTAGCATTATGATCATAATTTGCAGAATAGGAACTATAATAAATCTCTCTATATAATAATTCTGGTTTGGTCATGGACTCTTCTGAACATTCCACACACTCTCAAATCAGTTGACTTCCTGATCTGTCACTCAGAAGCTGTCCCTACAGATTTCCGGTTTTGGCTCCTTTTTTAGCAGGCGCGCGCCAGCAAGCCCCGTATGGTGCAGCCTGTCCCGTGGTGGCTAGGAGGGGATCCCCAGCCATTGGGCATGAGTAGTGCCTCTCCCAAGGCGCAATGCCTAGGGATTGAGGCACACTTTGCCCCGAAGGTCCGCGGCACCATCATGGCACTTAGAGGCGCACACTGGATGAGCGTTCAGGAGTTTTAGCGAGAATGCAGGACATCTCAGCAATTTAACGATACCGGAGGAAACATGAGTGAATTTTCTTAAGGGTATGGTGGAAGGAAAGATTTTCACTCTAGCCTCTATTTACGCGCCAATAAAACTCAAATTACATTTTTAGATGCAGTACTGTCAGAGCTCACAAACTTTCAGGAAGGGGATCTTATAATAGGAGGTGACCTGAACTATACAGCCAATTCTAGGCTAGACAGAACTTGGCTTACCAACAACAAGGCTTTGAGGGCGCCCCTTAACACTAAATTAGACCAACTGTTTTCAAAATACTGCCTATGTGACGCCTGGAGAATGCTCAACCCGACAGATAGAAATTACACCTATTTTTCGGCCAGACATTCAATCTTTACAAGGATAGACTACATTCTTATCTCTCCGACGTTATTGCAGTCGGTGGTCTCGATGGACATTGGAAGCAAATATCTGACTGACCATTCGTGGTTGGAGGGAAGAATAGACATTAATACAGAATAGGAGATGGTCATTGGATTTATTGAATACATTAGTGAAGGAGAAAATTGAAACAGATTTGAAGAATTTCTTTGCAGAAAACAGAACACCAGATACCTCAGCAGCTTTGGTTTGGGACACCATGAAAGCGGTGATAAGGGGATCATTGATAGTCGAAACGTCTAGAATTCGAAAGGAGAGGGAAAG
>NW_015165346.1:71803-76666 GCF_001447785.1 Gekko japonicus
AAAGAGTATTGGAAAATTGTTATTTGAATGAGCAAGTGCATCGCCACATAAAGCGAACAACAAAACCCCCTTTTAAGAACTTTTACAAACTTCCCGGGAAAAGAAAACAATGAGTCGACAGGAAAAATGGTTTTGAGGAAGCTTCCTTCAGGTGCTGGCAAAATGTCATCTCCGGGATCGAAACAGGAAGCCAGTACAGATTTTTCAGCAACGTTGGCTGTAGCATTGCGACCCCTGCTGGACCAAATGACAAATCTCAATCAAAATTTTGAAACACTCCGAAAGCAGATGGTAAAGAACTCTAATGCAATCAAAAAAATTGTTTTTAAAACATCTGAACTTGATCAAAAAGTGGAGCAATTACAAAAAGAAAGAGCCTCGGATGAAGAACAAATCCTTAGGCTTCAAGCAGAAAAAGCAGCCTATGTGCTGAGGTTCCAAGGTGTTCCAGAACAAAGCGGTGAGAATCTCAAAGAAATATTGACTCAAGCATTATCCCCTATGACAGGTATGAAATTTGAAGAGTTATTAAGCGATCTGGATGTGGTCTATAGATCATATCCCGAATACATAAAGGAGAAAAACCTGCCTGGGGAAATTATGGTCAGATTCTTGAAAATGTCTACAAGAGACGAGGTTCTTAAAGCTAATAATAGAAACATCTTGAAGATTAAAGTTTCGGAAATCAGAGTTCTAAAGGATGTACCATTTGAAATTAGAAAGAAGCGAAGGTATTACAAAGATTTAGCTGCATTTTTACAAAAGAAATCAATAAACTACAGATGGCTTTTACTGAAAGGATTAACATTCAAGTACAAGGATTTAAAGGAAAAGATTGACTCCTGTTGACAAAGCAAAACAATTTTTGGAGAAAGTTCAAGGACTACCAAAAGAAACAACAACAGAAGAAGAGAAGAGTCATCAAAAAGAAGTAGAATGCAGTTCACATGGTTTGAGAAGTTCAGAATCGGATACAGCCAGTTCATCTGAAGAAGATCCCCCATCAGAATTGGGAGCAGCTGCATCCAAGATACCAAAAGGGAAAACTGACTTTTATAAAGATAAAAAGAAGGGAAGAAGAAACAAGAAGATAATATAACTGAGATATAAGTACTTGATGGGATAACTAATTTGCTTACTTGCTCAGAGCAAATATGTATACTTTAATCTTTTATTTAATGTTATAAACTGAAAAGACGTTTTACTCATGTATGACTTAATAAGAGAAACTTGAATAAGTGTTTATTATCAGCAATATATATAACTCCTGTTAGCTTTTCTTTTAGTAATGCTGTCCTATCACCTGTAGTTTGCTAGTGTATACCTACCCTTTTGTTTCTATGTAGTGTGGTATAAAAGCAACACAAATTTATTTAAAAAGAAGAAGCTGTCCCTATCCACTGGCTGCATTGCCTGAGTCTCCCCTCCAATATTCTAAAGAGTTTGCTGTTCCTCCCCCCCAAATAGCCAGTTAGAACATAGAGGTCATTTGCATATGCGGCCTGATTGGCTTTTGCCTCTAACATTCTAAACAGTTTGTTGTTGCTGTTGGGAGTCATTGAAGGTGTCCTGAGGTAAAATACATATCCCAGTCTTCCCTTAAATGGTCACTGGAGTTGCCAATCTCCCTGTGGGGCCTGGAGATCTCCCAGAAATCACCATGTTTCTCAGCTACAGCACATCATTTCCCCTACAGAAAATTTCCCAGCTATTACAATGACTGCTTTGGGCGTTATACCCTGCTGAGGTCCCTCCGCACCCCAAACCCTGGCCTCCCCAGGCTCTACCCCTCAGATCTACAGGTCTGGCCCTCCCCTTAGTATTGCCAGCCTCCAGGAAGCACCCGGAGATCTCCAAGATCAGTTCTCCTGGAGAAAATGTGTTAGCTGAACTGCTTTATCTACAGCAGCTGGCAAATTTTATACTGGGTGCTTGCCAACTATACCAAGGTCCAGTTCCCGCCCGAGGTACCAGAGAAAGAGTTTGAGGCTAGTGTAGTCAAATAACTGTCTTTTTGCTTAAGAAAACATATCGCATACAAACAATACTGAAGCACGCACCCATTCAGTCCTTAGAATTACAGAATTGAGAACAGTCACTTTTGCGTTAGCAGGTGGGGTAATGATGAGCAATAATACTTATCTGTCCTGAAGCTTGTCCGTTCCAACGAAGAATGAATGGGAAGGAATGGAAATGCTAGGGGGATTAGCACACAGCTAGAACCTGCCAGTCTGTGTGGGTCTCTTGGCTGCTCAAACCAAGATATCAAGTAGAGACAAAGGATTTGGTACAGCAAGCTGGACATAAGAGGAGTTAAAGCCGACAGGGGGTGATGAGGGAAGGCGGCTAGCCAGAGCCAAGCGATCTGCCCTCACCTTTTATAGGTGAATCTTTGGGGTGGGTGGCAACTGAGCCATCCTGTGGATCCACCTGCCTGTTAGTCCATCCCATCCCTAATCCTATTGGATTTGTGTAATGAGGGGTGGTTACCTAGAGGGTTGGGCCAATGTTGTAACTTAAGATCTAACTCAAAGTAGGGCATCTGGTCGGCATCTGGTCGGCATCTGGTCTCCTTGATGTGCAGATGAAGCTTGACCATTCCCTGGTCATCAAAGGTACATCTGGCCGGAAACGTTGATTCAGATGTAGAGCAGAGATGTGGAATACGTGTCTTTCAACAGTTCATCAATGGGGGTTGCTTTTCCTTAAGTTGTTGTTTCTGCTGACAATAATGGTGATGTGTGCTTTCTCCCTCAGGCTAGTAGCTGTGTATTTGAAACCTCATTAACATGTAAGGCTTAGTGCGGGCACCTTCTATGTGTGTAATGTCACAACAGGTGATTGGAACAGCTTTCTCTGAGCCTATGGTTGTGTGTGCACAGTCCATGTAATATATGGCAGCAAATATAAATCCATAAAGCAAATATCAGTCTTATCTCTCAACAAATGGCTGTTTTGGGCAATGGACTCTATGGCATTATACCCTGCTGAAGTCCCTCCACACCTCAAACCCTGCCCTCCCCAGGCTCTACCCCTCAAATCTACAGGTATTTCCCAACCCAAAGCTGGCAACCCTGTAACTGGCTATGGAACAACTTTCCAGACCCTTGGAACCCAGAAGACATGGCATAGGAATGATCTTATTGATGGCTGCGGAGAGCCGACTATTCCAGTCCTCCACAAGCTCATCTAACAAGCTGCCAGGGGGCATCGGATCCCGCAGAGGCATCTGGAGCCGCACCGGGTTCATCTGGCTCCGCAGGCGAGCCAAAATACGCTCACCGCCTACACAAGCAGTGAGCTAGACAGTGGACAGAATGAGGCAACATTGATGTCCTTCTAAGTTTACGAAGCACTCACCTGGAGCTTCTTTCTAGTTGTATTTCTTCCCACAACGAGCCTTACTCCTAGTAGTTCATAAATATGATTTGCTTCATACTGTGTCCCATTGTGTCACTCCTGCAGGGCACTAGTTCATCACTCATCTTCTATGTTAAAATGATCAAAATGAGTTAACTGATTGGCTTCTGATGGATACTTCATTAGAGTTTCAAACTGAAACAAATATACTTCTTTATAACCCTAGTTGCATTAATCCATCTATGACTGATGACTCCCATCTTTGTTCTAACATTATAATTCCATATTCATTGTGTTTTTTGTGTATTTCTGCCATGTTCATCCATCATCTGTTTAATTTGTAGCTGCTACCACTGTACTACCACAGAGTCTCCATCAACTCTAATCAATTCAGCTAACTCAAGTAATTGTGACATTTAATATATCGCATCAGTATGACTTGGTTGCCATGTGGAAAAAATATTCTCAATTGTCTAAAGCCATTATTCTTAATTGTCTATAATTGGTGATAATAGCTCAGATGATTAAGAAATCAGTGTTTTTCTTCTTAATCATAAAAACATATGCATGTGCAACAGTGCTGAACACTTTAAGTAGTTGTGGTGTGAGTTGGATCCTTTTCTCTGTCCTGCAGGATTGTAAAATACATTTCTATGGATGCTAAACCTTATTTTGATGCTGAATAATAGTTACTAGAGCAGAAGCACTTTTTTTTTTCTATGAACACATATCAAACATATCAAGTTTAGGTGCCTCAGAACATTAGAGCCAGTAGTTCATTTTCTGCCGTGATAAAATAGTGGCTCCAACATTAATCTGAGGTATAAACTGGCATGAACTTATATACAAGTGGGGACCATCCAAAAAACCTGCAGTGAGGGTGCATCCCTTCATCCCCTTTGCTTCCTTCCCTCTTCCACCTTCTTTAACAATCTTCCCCCTCCCCTTATCTGTCAACCTACCACAACTTCAATAACGACCCCAGCCAAAATGATTCAGGTAAGTCTCAGGTTCCTCCCTCCCTCCCTCTCTGCCATTCTGGCCAGTAGGGATCATCTTCTTCTCTTCCAGGTCGGACATGAAGACTAGTGTGACTGTCAAACAAAATGCTAGACAGTGGTCAGAATGAGGCAACAACGGTGTCCTTCTAAGTTCATGAAGCATTAGTAATGTTTATAGTTTGGAGCAAATGTATTTGACAATGTTACTGGTTTTCTTTGTCTATCAGTAAAACCATATTTTTTACGCTGCCAATTATAAACTGAGTTACACACGTGTAAACATTTGTGTGTTTCTGACTTTTTCTCTTCTTTGCAGCCACCACCATCGCCGCCAACACCACCACAGGCATCCCAACAACCATAACTTCAATAACAACCCCCAGGGATTCAGGTAAGTCTCAGGTTCCTTCCTTCCTTCCTTCCTTCCTTCCTTCCTTCCTTCCTTCCTTCCTTCCTTCCTTCCTTCCTTCCTTCCTTCCTCCCTGCCTTTCTGGCCAGTAGG
>NW_015165346.1:76892-77047 GCF_001447785.1 Gekko japonicus
ACACACGTGTAAACATTTGTGTGTTTCTAACTTTTTCTCTTCTTTGCAGCAACCACCATCACCACCGCCACTACCACAGGCATCCCAACAACCATAACTTCAGTAACAACCCCCAGGGATTCAGGTAAGTCTCAGTTTCCTTCCTTCCTTCCTTC
>NW_015165346.1:78882-89433 GCF_001447785.1 Gekko japonicus
CCTGGAGAAAGGAAGCAAGCCATTGCAAGGCGACCCCCCAATCCCCATATCGGCAAGGTGGTGGGCTAGTAACTGGTGGCCGACTGTGTCAAACGCGGCCGACAGATCAAACAACAACAGCACTGCCGTTCCGCCTCGATACAGATGTCTCCAGAGGTCATCAGTCAGAGCGACCAGCACCGTCTCCGTCCCATGACCCAGACGGAAGCCGGACTGGAAGGGATCTAATACAGAAGCATCATCCAGAAAACCCTGCAGCTGTATCGCCACCGCCCTCTCAATCAGTTTGCCCAAATAGAGCCAAGAGTTGGCCAATTCAGCCGGGTCTAAAGATGTTTTTTTCAAAAGAGGGCGGACCATCGCTTCCTTGAGTGCCCCAGGGAACTGCCCCTCTAAGAGGGACTTGTTGATAATCTCCCTTAGGGCACCTCGAAACCCCTCATGGCCAGATTTAATAAGCCAGGAGGGGCATGGATCAAGACTGCAAGAGGTTGGGTGCACAGCTGCGAGTAGACTGTGAAGCGATCCAGGATCGAAATCGAAGATGTGCAATGGGCCTCAAGCTCACTCACTGTTTCAAGTGTGGCGGGGGGGTCGCAGCGGAGCACCAAGACTTTATCCGCAAAATAGCTTGCAAATGCCTCACAGCCAATGTCCAATTCCCTAGCATTTGGTCTGCCCAATGGCAGAGCTGTTATCGACTGAATCATCCTAAATAATTGGGCTGGGCAAGAGCTAGCGGACGCAATCGCCACCGCATAGAAATCCTTCTTTGCAGCTTTGACTGCCATCTCGTAGGCTTTCATAAACATCCTATAAGATGTTCTTATTGCTTCGTCACGAGTTCGACGCCACTGACTCTCTAGCCATCTGAGCTCCCGCTTCATCAGCCATAACTCCTGGGTATACCAAGGAGCCAGCTTAGTGCGGGGGCGTAGAGGGCGCCGTGGAGTGATCTCATTGATGGCTGCGGAGAGCCGACTATTCCAGTCCTCCACAAGCTCATCTAACAAGCCGCCAGGGGGCATCGGATCCGGCAGAGGCATCTGGAGCCGCACCGGGTTCATCTGGCTCTGCAGGCGAGCCAAAATACGCTCACCGCCTACACAAGCAGTGAGCTAGACAGTGGTCAGAATGAGGCAACATCGGTGTCCTTCTAAGTTTATGAAGCATTCATAATGTTTATAGTTTGGAACAAATGTATTTGACAATGTTAGTAGTTTTCTGTGTCTATCTGTAAAACCATCTTTTTTATGCTGCCAATTATAAACTGAGTTACACAAGGGTAAACATTTGTCTGTTTCTGACTTTCTCTCTTCTTTGTAGCCACCCCCACGACGAACACCACGAGCATCCCAACAACCATAACTTCAATAACAACCCCCAGCCAAAATGATTCAGGTAAGTCTCAGGTCCCTTCCTCCTTCCTTCATTCCTCCCTTCCTTCCTTGCCAGTGAGGACCACCTTCTTCTCTTCCAGGCAGGACAAGAAGATTAGCATGAATGTCAAACAAAATGCTAGACAGTGGTCAGAATGAGGCAACAACGGTGTCCTTCTAAGTTTATGAAGCATTAGTAATGTTTATAGTTCGGAGCAAATGGATTTGACAATGTTTTTAGTTTTCTTTGTCTATTAGTAAAACCATACTTTTTACGCTGCCAATTATATATTGAATTCAAGTGTAAACATTTTTGTGTTTATGACTTCTTTCTTCTTTGTAGCCAACACCCCCACCACGAACACCACGAGCATCCCAACAACCATAATTTCAGTAACAACCCCCAGCCAAAATGATTCAGGTAAGTCTCAGCTTCCTTCCTTCCTTCCAGTGAGCCAGTTTGATGTAGTTGTTAAGTGCGTGGACTCTAATCTGGGAGAACCGGGTTTGATTCCCCACTCCTACACTTGCACCTGGCTGGATGACCTTGGGCAAGCCATAGTTCTGATAAGAGCTGTTCTTGAAAAAGCAGTTTCTGTCAAGAGCTCTCTCAGCCCCACCTACCTCACAGGGTGTCTGTTGTGGGGAGGGGAAGGATAAGGAGTTTGTAAGCCACTCTGAGACACCATTGGGTTGTGAAGGGCAGGGTATAAATCCAATCTTTTCTCTCTCTTCTTCTTCTTCGGTCTACTCCCAGTCCCTGAACACTCCTGCTCCACCCTGGGGCTATCCTTCCTTCCTTCCTTCCTTCCTTCCTCTCTACATTTCTTGCAAGTGGGGACCATCTTCTTCTATTCCAAGGAGGACAAACAAAATGCTAGACAGTGGTCAAAATGCGGAAACATTGTTGTCCTTCTAAGGTTATGAAGCATTAGTAATGTTTATAGTTTGGAGCAAATGGATCTGACAATGTTAGTAGTTTTCTTTGTCTATCAGTAAAACCATCTTTTTTTACGCTGCCAATTATATACTGAGTTCAAGTGTTTCTGACGTTTTCTCTTTTTTCTAGTCAACGCCACCGCCGCCACCACCACCACCACCACCACCACCACCACCACCACGAGCATCCCAACAACCATAATTTCAATAACAACTCCCAGGAAAAATGATTCAGGTAAGTCTCAGGTTCCTTCCTTCCTTCCTTCCTTCCTTCCTTCCTTCCTTCCTTCCTTCCTTTCCTTCCTTCCTTCCTTACTTCCTTCCTTCCTTCCTTCCTTCCTTCCTTCCTTGTCGGTGTGGACCACCTTCCTCTCTTCCTTTTCATCCATATAAGAACCCTGTGAGGTAGGTTAGGCTGATTGTGTGATTCACCTAAGGTCACCCATCAAGCTTCCAAGGCACTGTGGGGATTTAAACTAGCCTCTCACAGATCCTAGTCCTTTACAAATCGTTTGGTTCAAATGAACTAAACATTAGGTGAACACCAAAACACGTTTCAAAAGCAGCTTCAGGAAAGCCCCCTAACTTTTAGTTTTTCTTTCTCTACATGGGTTTGCGGGTTTAAGTGGTACAAGTCCAAAGCCCCCTTGGTTCTTTGCATCCTGGTTTTAATGTGTGAAATATCCCTCAGTGTATATACAAGGCATGGATATATCTAGAGTACAAATTGCAAATTGGCAGATACCTTGGGTCAATTGGTGGTAAAGTTACGAAACTCAGAAATCTGGAAGAAAAGATAAAATGAGAAATGTAAGTCCTATGGGAACGTAAATGTAAGTCTTATGAGAATAAAAACACATATATCTCTCTTTAGGAGGGAATCTGAAAGCAATTCAGTGAAGGGGATATTCCTTTTCCGTGCAGCTCCCCACTTGTTTCTTACCTTCTCCTTCTTCCATCCTCTCATCCTGATACCCAGGGGTCATTTCGTAGAAAAAGAGGTGCAGGAGCTCATTAGCACAGCTTATTAGCATAACACCCTGACATCACCGGAAGTGTGTCAGAAGGCAACACCCACCGCTCAGGCTCCACTGGACTGTTTTGGATTGCTAACTATTGGGGTGGGGGGAACGTGCAGATCTGTCTTCGCAGAGGAGGGAGAGCTTGTACCTGAATAAAACGTGGTCTTAAAGTTGCCACTGGACTGTTTTGGACCGGGGTAGGGGTGGGGGAAGCTCTGCAGCTTACCTGGCTGCTTCTTGCTCTGACTGAAGGCTGCTGGGAGCAGGGGGTGGGGCTTGTTGCATGTGCCCACCCCCTGGGCTCTTTACTGCCGGAGCTCCGCTCCTGTGCGCTCCTGCAGGAAATGACCCCTGCTGCCACCTATTACTGTATTGTCTAGACCAGACCTAAGATGTTTGGAAAACCTTGAAGTAGAGTTTATGTAGAACAGCTACTTTTTCTGTTTTTTCTTTGGCTTTATATGTCCAAATCTTGTTTTATTGAAAGTTGTGGAGGAAAGCAATAGCTTCTTGAGATTTAGATGGCAGAAAAGAATGGTTTTATTTAAAATAAAACACAAGCTTTCTTGAAAGATATCCATGATGAGATGTAGAATGACAAATGCTTGTGGATGACATCTTAAAATGACTCAAGTCAACTGTGCTATAAACCGTCTGGAAGATCTAATTTCTAATTGAGATGTGTATAAATTATTGGCATTTAATGACATATTCTGCCACAGGTAGGGTGAAGACACTAAAGCTCCTTGAGAACAAAACCTTAGACTGTTGTCGATATTATTTAATATTCTGGCTTCCTATTACGTTCGTCATGATGCTTCATTCATATATGCAATTGGAACACATCTATTTTGATGAAGTTACTTTTCTTAGGGTTGTTATAATTATATATTTAATTTAAATGTATTGCCCCTATATTTATTTCTGGCTTGTATTACTCCCCTTTCTAGACAATACCTCTGCTGATGAATGAATGAATGAATTAATTAATTACCGTATGGCATTGTGTATAGTATAGCCAGGAGATTGCAAGATTGTCTGGCAGCTAGACGTTCTAGCTCTTTAGGGTTATGCACCACTAGGTGGCAAGGTAGACTTGCTTTTAAGGCAAGAGACAGTTCAGAGGTGGTGGTCTCCCATCCAAATACTAGGCAAGGCCGACCCTGCTTAGCTTCCAAGATCTGGCAAGATCAGCCTAGCTTGGTCCATCCAAGTCAGGGCTCTTCTAATGAAAATTCCACACAGGCAACATGTCCAGAAATGGTCACCAGTCCAAATCATTCAGGTAACTGAGAGCCATTTGGGCTTGTATCATGTCATGAGATTTCTCTCTGCACACATAGAGGTCAGCTCTTTGCCATTGCCTTCCTCTGCAGAACCTTCCTTGGTGGTCTCCCTTCCAAGTACTAATGAGGACTGACCCTGCTTAGCTTCCGAGATCTGATGAGATCAGGCTGTACCATATTGCCGTCCTTTCCTTCTTTGGATTACTATACAGCAAAAAGCATTGATTGGAGCAGATTCTGCTCCAGAGCAGGGTTCCCTCTAAGCTGAGTTAGTGTGAGCTAGCTCACTGTTTTCTAGCCTCCAGCTCACACATTTTTGTCTTAGCTCAGGAAGGAGGGCTCCAGAGCAAACTAATCTATGCAGTAGCCAAATCACTTGCTCACAGCTTTAATGCCAGTAGCTCACAAAGTAGAATTTTTGCTCACGCGACTCCACAGCTTAGAGGGAACATTGCTCCAGAGATGCTGGAAATGTAGAGTTGCCTGTGCTGTTTAACATTTTTAATCAGGTGATAATTTCTTTGTCTTTTGGACCAACATAAGAACATAAGAGAAGCCCATGTTGGATCAGGCCAATGACCCATCTAGTCCAACACTCTGTCACACAGTGGACAAAAATACCAGGTTCCATCAGGAGGTCCAGCAGTGAAGCCAGGACATTAGAAGCCCTCCCACTGTTGCCCCCCCCCAGGCACCAAGAATACAGAGCATCACTTGCCCCAGACTGAGAGTTCCTATCTATACCTTGTGGCTAATAGCCACTGATGGACCTCTGCTCCAGTTCCCTCTTGAAGCTGTCCATGCTTGTAGTCTCTGCCACCTCCTGTGGCAGTGAATTCCATGTGTTAATCACTCTTTGGGTGAAGAAGGACTTCCTTTTATCTGTTCTAACCCTACCGCTCAGCAATTCCATGGAGTGCCCATGAGTTCTTGTACTGTGAGAAAGGGAGAAAAGTACTTCTTTCTCTACCTGCCCTATCCCATGTATAATCTTGATTATGTCACCCCTCAGCCGTCGTTTCTCCAAGTTCAAGAGCCCCAAGCAGTTTAACCTTTCTTCATAGGGAAAGTGTTCCTACCCTTTAATCATTCTAGTTGCCCTTTTCTGCACTTTTTCCAAAGCTATAATATCCTTTTTGAGGTGTGGTAACCAGAACTGTACGCAGTACTCCAAATGAGGACGTACCATCGATTTATACAGGGGTATTATGATACTGGCTGATTTGTTTTCAATTCCCTTCCTAATAATCCCCAGCATAGCGTTGGCCTTTTTTATTGCTGTCAAACACTGTCTTGACATTTTCATTGGGTTATCTACTACGACTCTAAGATCTCTCTCTTGGTCAGTCTCTGCCAGTTCAGACCCCATCTACATATATTTATAGTTAGGATTTTTTTGCTCCAATGTGCATCACTTTGCACTTGGCCACACTGAACCCCATTTGCCACGTTGACACCCACTTGCCCATCCTCAACAGATTCCTTTGGAGTACCTCACAATCCTCCCTGGTTTTCACCACCTTGAACAACTTTGTGTCATCTACAAATTTAGCTACTTCACTGCTTACTCCCAACTCCAAATCATGAATAAACAAGTTAAAAAGCATCGGACCGAGTACTGATCCCTGCGGTACCCCGCTGCTTACCATGGCAGTGAGAACATCCTCAACATGGCAGTGAGAACATGTGCAGCAGAAGATTCATCTAGGATACTCTACTTTTGTTACTAATGAGAGAGTAATAATTTTCATTGCGCAGTCATAGACAGAAAAAAATAACAGGTCTGATATGTTCCTAGTTTAGTCTCTGCACCCCAAATCTTCTTATCCAGCCGGCATCTCCTAGTAGAATACAGGTTTTCTTTCTACAGACACAGAGTTAACTCAAATAAGAAAAACGCCATTTAAAGTAACAGAGAAAGGGGCAGTTTGCAAATGGAGCTATTTCTACAATAAGCTGTCAGACTGTGTTCCATTCAGAAACAAATCCTATGGGTTGGTGGAACCTTCTGCAATCGAACACTTGCTTGAATATCATATTAGCAAATGGACGTTTATGGCACAGTGGTTGCTAATGTACTATTCACCAGCTGTATTGGTCTCGCAGCTTGAAATAACCCGTGTGCTGTTTTGTGGCAGGATCAGTAAGGAATACTATGTCACAAATGCTGTAGTGAGTTGTTAGAAAGTTTGTATGTGAAAATGTTTGTGGACCCAGGGGTGAGGGTGGGACCGAGGACAAGGAGGAGAAAAACAGCAGAGACCAGACTGGGGGGGAAATAGGCCATAGCGCTATTGAATACCACCACCTCAGGAGCATTGGTGCAGCATGTGGATGGATCCAGCACTGGGCGACCCGCTTGCTGCCTGATATAAACCTGTCCCCCTAGCCCACCTACTGGGGGGAAACCATGGCATGGCAAGCCCCGGGGATCCACATGGCACAAGCTCTTGCCAGCCAACAGCCCCCGACTGGGCATGCTGCGAATGGCTCAGCCCCAAGACCCTTAAGGGAGCCCCAGATTGGGGGAGGCAGGCCCATAGGCACAGCCCCAAGCCCAAACTGTCCAGCCAAGCTGTGACAAAAATGCAGTGAGACGAAAGCCAAGTAGACCAAAATATAATCTTTTCCTCTGTCCGTAACCACCAAGAACCCAAGGGAGGGTGGGAGGGAGAGCCAGAAGAACACACGGCCCCAGCAGCAGCCCAGGAAAAATGGGGAAAGGGGTGGATCAGAGTGGAAACTCTGAGCACCAGTTCTGCTTGGAGCTCCGTCCCTCCCTGGCCAGCCAGGAACGAGCTGATTGGCTGGCTCAGGCTGCTTGAGGGACCACGCCCTCAAACCCCACGCAGCTGGCTCAAGGCCAGCAAGATGGCTTTCCTTCCAGTCCCAAGCCGCCAATGTGGCCCCCAGGTAAATCTGGGACCCTTGCTTCTCAAACAAAATGATTCTTTTGCCTTATCTCACAAATCTCACCTGCCACTGGCAGGGCTCTTTTTGTAGCAGGAACTCCTTTGCATATTAGGCCACACACCCCTGATGTAGCCAATCCTCCAAGAGGTTACAGTAGCCCCTGTAAGAAGAGCTCTGTAAGCTCTTGGAGGATTGGCTAGATTTGGGGTGTGTGGCCTAATATGCAAAGAAGTTCCTGCTTCAAAAAGAGCCCTGCCAGGAAGTGTCTGTTGCTGAAACCTCCCTCACCAGACAGTGTTCAGCGATCAGGTGGACCACCCCATCCAGTTTGCCCTGCTGACACAGGTTTCATCACTGCCATGGTTGCTGCCACAAAAGAAACAACTAACTAAATTCCCATAGTGCATGACTATATTGATGGCTTCATTCAAACAATTTGCCATTTTAAAGATAGCTAGTGAGAGCCAGCATAGTGTAGTGGTTAAGAGTGGTGGACTCTACTCTGGAGAACGGGCTTTAATTCCCCACTCCTCCACATGAGGCCTGCTGGGTGACCTTGGGCCAGTCACAGTTCTCTCAGAACTCTCTCAGCCCCACCTACCTCACAAGGTGCCTTTTGTGGGGAGAGGAAGGGAAGGCAATTGTAAGCCGCTTTGAGACTCTTTAGGGTAGAAAAAACTGGGGTATAAAACCGACTCTTCTCCTTCTTCTTCATAATTTTCCTATGGAACTATGGAACCTCATATGATGTTAGATAGCTGCCTAACATGAAAACCTAGGCTAGGCTTGTACAAAAGTATGCTATAAAAAGGCATTTGATTGACTGAGTGATTGATCGGTAACGGTTGCAATAGTTGCAACTTTCTTTTCTTCTTTCGAGGGGAAATTCAGCATAGCAAGGGTTACAATAAACAGTAGTAAATGCCAAACAGAATAAAATATCCTTAAAATGTGCATTCCTAAATAGAATTGCTTTCACACACACACTCACACAAAACTCCCGTAAAACAAAAATACATCGATATAACTACGGATTTCAGAAAGAGCGCTCCTTTAGTCCAGGACCACTGAGAGCCATCCTGATCCCCCCCCCGGATCACCTCTCATATCATCCAGACCCTCTCCAAAATAACATGAACCCAAATTACATGACTTGCCTGCCTTCTTGGGCCTACAGAGAGACCACACATTCTAGAGGAATAGCTGAGTTAGTCTAGAGCTGCCAAGAGGCAACTTGGGCCTCTAGATCACGTTCTAAAGATCCTGTCCCACACCACCCAGACCTGACTCAAACATCATATGAACACAAATTGGGATTGCCAGATCCAGGTTGAGAAACTCCTGGAGCTTTGGGGATGGAGCCTGGGAAGAAGAGAGACTTCAGTGGGGCACAATGCCATAGAGTCAGGGCTATTTTGGGGCAGGAACGCACAGGAACGGAGTTCCGGCTGGCTCCCAAGTTGGCCACGCCCAGCACGAACTCATTAGCATAATGGGCCACACCCAACAGCAGAAACTCATTAGGATCGTGGCTACGTTAGGGGTGTGTGGCCTAACATGCAAAGGAGTTCCTGCAACAAAAAAAGCCCTGGGTTTTTGACAACAAACAAGGGAAACAGAATAAGAAGCAAAAGGTGGGTGTGGCTGGATGACCACACTTCTGGTAACATGGGAATGTGGCCTGATATGCTAATGAGTGGTGCAATCAGGGGTGTGGCCTAATATGCTAATGAGTTTCTGCTGCTGGGTGTGGCCTATTATGCTAATGAGTTCCTGATGAATTTTTTCTACAAAAAAGCCCTGCATAGAGTCCACCCTCCACAGCAGCAATTTTCTCCTGGGGAACTGATTTCTGTAATCTGGAGATGAGTGGTAATTCCAGGGGGTCCCCAGGTCCCACTTGGAGGCTGGTGGGGCTTGGGGGAGGGGAGGGACTTCAGAGGGGTATAATGCCATAGAGTTCATCCTCCAAACCAGTCATTTCCTCCATGGGAATGGATATCTATTATTTTGAGCACACATGAAGCGGCTTTATACTGATTCAGGCCACTGGTCCATCAGGTTCAGTATTGTCTACTCAGAGAGGCAGCGTCACTCCAGGGTCTCAGGAAGAGGTCTTTCACATCACCCACTGCCAGGTTCCTTTAACTGGAGATGCCGGGGGGGGGGGGGTGGGACAAACACCCTCCTGATGGGGTTGAACAAAGAACCTTCTGTATGCAAAGTAGAGGCTCTTCCACTTAGCCACAGCCCCTCCCCTCTGGAGGTCACTTTTAATTCTGGGAAATCTCCTGGCCTAGGGGTTTCTGATCTAATAGCCCGAGCTAAAAGTTGTATGATTTTTTTTTAACAATAGATATTTAAATACCAAGTTTAAGTGTTTTTATCAAAAGAATTTTGTATTTTTTATATTATTAAACATTTGTGAGTACTCTAATATGCAGTTATCTGTTATTTCATAAATACACAATGAAAGAATATACCATTACATAAACCAGTCACAAGAGAGAAAGTCCACAGATTACAAAACCGGGGTGTAGATGTACAAAGTCACTGAAGTGAAAAAGACAAGGTCCTTTAAACAATGATGTCAATAAAGATGTAAACCATGAACCAGATCAATATTTTCGAAAGCTGTGGAGCATCCATGTCAAAGGAAGGCTTCATCATGAGCAGAACAGAAACTTAGGCAGGTTTTTCTCTTTTCCAGCTGGGTTTTATAGGCGTTTTGCAAATTCTGTCAACAAAGCACAACTTACCAGAAGAAAAAGCTCACCACTATGCTTAATATTTTTCATTTTAGCACCTCTCCCTTGTGAAAAAAAACCGTGTATTCATTACGGCACTGAATGCATCAATCTTGTGGACCAAGAATATGTCTGCGAGTGTCCCTTCGGATTGTACTATACAAATACTTCCGGTTGTCAACAAGGTAAGCTTCGTATTTAACATTTGGGCGGCTCTGTCAAAAAGAACAGAGACAAACCACGATGTGCAGGGGGGTCGGTGGAG